>NW_024038040.1:0-99082 GCF_016077235.1 Cyprinodon tularosa | reverse complement strand
CAATTACTGAGTTTTCCTGAGTTTTTGAATATGCGAAGTCCCTGTAAAATGCGTTCGAAGTGAGAAAAGAAAAATAATAATAAGAAACTTTCGAAATACAATAGGCCTTCGCAGCGCTTTGCTGCTCGGGCCTAATAATAAGAAACTTTCGAAATACAATAGGCCTTCGCAGCGCTTTGCTGCTCGGGCCTAATAATAAGAACCGGTACAGATAAAATAGGCTCTCGCAGCGCTTAGCTGCTCGGGCCTAATAATAAGAAACTTTCGAAATACAATAGGCCTTCGCAGCGCTTTGCTGCTCGGGCCTAATAAGAAACTTTCGAAATACAATAGGCTCTTGCAGCCTTCGCTGCTCGGGCCTAATAATAATAATAATAAGAAACTTTCGAAATACAATAGGCCTTCGCAGCGCTTTGCTGCTCGGGCCTAATAAGAAACTTTCGAAATACAATAGGCCTTCGCAGCGCTTTGCTGCTCAGGCCTAATTAAAAGTAAAATAAGTAGCCAACCTTATCACTGTCTGTAACCTACTAACACGGTAAGGAAAGCATCAGATGAGCTACCTGAGAAACTAACGTTACGTTTCGCCACTTTAAAACCAAACAAACATGGTTACTCATCCTGCTGATCAGCTCTCTTCACTGCCATCGAAGGCTCCAACGTGTTTTCTTTTCAGGTGCTGCGTCATAACAGTGGTGCTTCCGTGCCATGTTAATATGTTTTTACAAAAGTTGCATGTTACGACTTTTTTCACTTTACAAAGCGCAGGCTATTTTAATTATTGTGATCAATTTGCCCCGTCAATCCCGGCGCATGCGCGCTTCATTTGCAGTCTGGACGCTGAGGATAAACTCCTCACTAAAATCCTGCGCCTCTGACTGCCGCGCTGAGAGGGATTCCTGTGGGAGAGGGAGAAATGGGTTGGGAAGGGGGAGGCGCCCCACGGCAGGCAAAAGCCGCCAGTGACACCGTAAAAAGTCGCCAGATTTGTCGCTAGTCGCTTTTTTGAAAAACATTCGCTGGAGGGGTCTGAAAAGTCGCTGAGTTGGCAACACTGCAACTGCGGCGCTGACTCACTCCGCCATATTTTTTTTTCTTCCCCCAGATGACGGCGGCGGCGGATGACGCATTAATCGCGCGACACAACTAATCGATGATTAAATTCGTTGCCAGTGCTTTTAAAAGTCGATTTTTATCGATTTTATCGATTCGTTGTTGCAGCCCTGCAGTACAACACACTTCAAATTTTCTGGACCAAGCCAGTGTGCCGTGAGGCTCAGTAGGGACATAGGGCAAACGTCTGCGCTCCAGATATCAGTAGAAAAACTAACAACATTCCGATTCAAGTGACTTTGTATCGTTACTTTAACCTTGCTGAACAGCTGTGGTTTGGCTGTGTCTGTAATGTAGTGTTTTGAGTGCAGAGCGTAGCGCAGGTCCAAAACTTCCAGCAGACGTCCAAGTCCGACATTCTCAACTACTGAGATGGGCTGGTTGTCGAGCAATATATTGGACCAACCTTTATGTTATCGTCTTTACAACCTTGTTTCCTTGGAGTATTTAACTCTCCTCATGAAGTCCAGGGTTTGTTGCTTTGCTTTAGCAACCTTTCCATCTGCAGCTTGACAAAATGCTTCATAAACATCGTCATGTTTTGTCATCAGATTACGAATCAAGTTTGTGGTGTTAAATGTAGCTCTGCTGCTACCTCCTCATGAAATTGCCATTTTGCAGTCATTTTGCAGGCAAGTATCTTTAGAACAGTCTTCACTCTCAGGAGTAAAATATTTCCATACTTCTGACATGCTTAATTTGCACCGCCACGGAGGTTTGTATTGCACAGCTACTGTCAATTGTAACTAGTAGGTATTTTATGGCAGTTGCCATAAAGATCGGAACGACTTGTCAGCTAATGTAGCCGAGCTCCGATCACGGCAAAATAGGAAAATATCGGGTCGATCCGATCTTGCAATCAGGATCGGGACATCCCTAATTTTAACAAGTAAAACTGGAATATCATCCCGCAGAAAACTGACTCCATCATCTTTATTATTCAGCATTTAGAGGATAAAAAATAAGAGAAAATGTAAAAAAAAAAAAAAAAATGTTAATACTCAGCTAACAGGAAAATTACAAGGCAACCATGTTCATCTTTGAGCTCAGTTTCATCAGTTAATCAACTTAAAGGTCCATTTCTTTGTTTGATACTTTAAATGGAGTCTTGCTCCATCATAAGTTGCTTTAGTGTCTTACCCGAGTCGCTAGCTTTGGCTCCTCCACTGCTGCCCTTCACCCACGTGACTTGAGCTCTTGGGCCAAGCTGGATCTTCTCATCCATCTGAGGCTAAAAAAAAAATGTTTTATTCCGTTTTAAATATATATATATAAAAAGAAAAACTCAATGACAGACCAAACATTAAAGCTATGCAACGAGAATGTTACATAGTAGAATAGAATAGAATGGATTTATAACTAAAAGAATAAAAGCATGACCTGTTAATGTCCCATAATGTGCAGAACGAGTAAAGAAAAAAAAAGTTTGAGTTTCAATCTGTGGCAGCCCAGACATTAACCAGCAGAGCTTTTCCAAACATAATTAAAAGTGTCTGCCAATCAGTACCGTACATATCCAACAGGGGGCAACTGAATGAACCACTGCAGCCAAACCACAATAATGCAGACCAGCTAAAGCAGTTCTATTCCACCAGAGCCATCCTGTTGATGTGTAAACAGTTTTCTCAGAGTAACACATCCTGCCAAAGGAAAACATCCAGTCCTGCTGTGGACAAACTCTTAATGGTGAGGGACATGTCGTGACATGAAACACATTCTCAGCGTTTAAAATCTCATTGTTGAACAGTGTGTTCGACAGCACAACACGACAGAACATTTGATTTCACTTTTTTAGTTTCTTATTTTCTTATTTGAAACGTGGACAGATTTGGGGGAAACATGTTGAACTTTGATAGATGAGTGAACTTTTCTTTCCAGTAATAAAGAGAAACTACGGTTTGCTTTCCCAGGGTAAAAAAAATCCCTCCTAAAAATCATAAAGCTATAGTGCTTCCATTACATCGATTAAAGAGGATTCTTTGACTGCAAAAAAATAAATATTTTTTTTATCTAAAGCCAAATTTTACTTCAAGATTATAACTCATTGATGATTTGAATCATTCAGGCAGAATAATAGGATTTATCAGGACCCCGACTGTCAATGGCCACAGTAGAACTGCCAAGCACTGTGTATTCAGACAGCTTTGCATCAGAATCAGCATCAACATCATTAATAATCTGAGCCACACAAACTCTGGGGAGTTTTATTTTTTTTATTTTGTCACCCAATTTGGATTTTATTTAGATTTTTTTTCTTCATCACTACACTGGAAAAACGATCTAGAAATAAGTAAAAATTTCTTAAATTAAGTGTATTTGCCCTTAATTTGAGTAGGTAAATGAGATGATTTGCCAATGGAATTTGTTTTTTTTACTCTCAATATAAGATAATTAGATAATATGATCTTAAAATAAGACAACACAATTGTGTTGTCTTATTTTAAGTGTAAAGTCTTGTTCTATTGGCGAAATGTCTCTTTTACCTCCTCAATCCAAGAACAAATGCACTAATATGCATTTTGTTTGCTTCCCTCCAAATTCACTATGTGGCTCAGCCCCACAACTCACCTTGGAGATCTTTGGGATCTTATTGGGGTCGATGGTCCTGCTGTTCTTCGTCATGGGCACCGTGTTCCAGGTTTCCTCTTTGCGTGACTCCCTCTGCTCTCTTGGATCTACGTCACCGAACGGATCCAGCACAGACAGGGAGAAGAACGTTTATAAATGAATGAAACGTCTCTGTGATATTTAACATTTTATCCAAGGGAAATGTCTTAAAGCCTTTTAACTGATGGGAAGACATTTTCCACTGTTTCTGTAACAAACAATGAAATATTCAAAGTCTGCTGACAGATGGGAATGAGCGGGGGGCTTCCTGTCAGCTGCTGGGCACAATGGGATCTCTGCAGGCTGTGCGGAGCAGAAGCCTGCCTGCTTGCAGGACAGCAGAGTCACTAGCTGTGTGGATGTTCCACTCTAAGCCTTAAAGAGGATTCCAGCACTCACCTGGCCGTCTCTTGCTGTCCTTGGAGAGCAGCTGCTGGTGCACCTTTCGCTGCTCTTCCTGCTCTTCAATCTTTGCCTCCTTGTGGATCTGCTCGATGGTCTTTGGACCCTGGTCGGCTCTCCTGGACACCCAGTTGTGCTGTAATGTAAGGAGCACAACACTTGGATTTAAAACCAGATAAACAGCTAATCCTAACTGATGTCATAATATAAATCTTTTGAATGGCAGCCCAAAGAGGAATCTTCCTTTCTTATCATCTAAACCTAAATGACTGACAACCAATCTTATCCAAAAGTTTCACATGTTTCCTGATGTTTTGTAAAAAGTTAAACATCCCTAAACTGGTTATTTATTTGCTTATAAAACATAGAAGCTTTTTAAGAAACAAATTCTGGATGATCTAACTATTCTTTCTACTCTTTCTGATTATTGTAATTACGAAAATAAATGTGCAGAATGGAATTACTGCAATTTCGAAAAACACAATTTTTGATAAAAAGTTTTTACGCAACGAAGACTTAATTTTTCCATTGTCAGGTTGAAATGACTATTTCACAAAACCGCAATGGAACCATTTTTATTAACCACACGAGTCACATGATCTGCAACTAAAAACAACCTGAAGAAGAACTGAAGTAGTTGGATTCATGAGAAGACAAGTATGTTTTTCAAGTTTTTAGTTCACGACGATGAGCAGCAGAACCAAGGATAAAATATGGATATATCATACGTTTACATCCAGCGCTGCCATGTTATGTTTTTAAGAGTTATGGCGTGAACAGTCATATTCTACTTTGATTCTATTTCTTATTTAATGGAAATACTGCAATTGTGAAAATTAGAATTTTCAAAATTAGCAGAATATTGACATAGTTTTGTGCACATTTGTAAAAGAAATGCTTCTTACAATCCAAGCTGTTCATTTTCCCCTCATCACAGATACAAGTGGCTCCCTACAGGATGCATTGTTTATGTTGAATGGACATAGAAAATCCTGTGATATTTGTGCAGGTCATGATTTCTTATTTTGTTATGCAGTTATTGCTCCACCTCTCAGAGCGTTCCCTTCAGCATCTAGTTATGTTTTTCAGTTGCATCGATAATAAAAATGGCTCGTTTTAAACAGTGAGTACATCTTAGCTGGTATGAGAAAGTTCTCTACGGCACTGTCCCTCTTTATCTTTAGTATAGTCTAGCTTAGGAGATCAGTTAATATACTTGTAGCAGTATTTGTAGAAAGAGTTGAAATGTTAAACTGAGGTTGACGATACAGTACAGCCAACATGGCAGAAACAATCAAACAAACCTCTGTGAGAAAAGCACCATAAAATCTGAATGACCAATTATCAGAAAACACAGCTTACCAGTCTGAGGTCTATAACATCCTGGAGCATAAATCGTATCCTAGATGATGTCTTCCGCTCCTTAACAATTTTTTCCATTTGGTTGAAATACTGATCCATGCGAGGCTGCAGAGGAAAAAGAAGAACCATGGTTTAAAATCAACTTCTGCTTGATTTGGAAGCTGTTGCCAGAAGATAATATCCTTTTTGTTAAAGGACAGATCGATCAGTTATCAGGTTTAAGGGAAGAACCACAGCCTTCCTGTTAGATGAGCATTATGAGGCCGATCAAACTAGTCCCCAACCAGTGCACTCCTTGGGCTTCCATAGCTCAGAATGGCTTCATCTCATCACTTTGTAATTTACCTAAAGCTGACTGTGTAACAACACCAGCTGCAAACATTTCCTTTGTTGTAATTTCTAATTTGTTGTGAAACATTGTTTAACAAGCATTTTCACAGCTTAAATTTTGTTGCCCTTTAAATTAAGTCCACCTTCAGAAGGAGATGATTGAACTAAAAGCTGCTTTTTGAAATTAATGTATTTCATTTACCTTTTTTTTTATTATGAAACTTAAAGGAAAAAAAAGGCTTTTAGCAGAAACATTTTCACGTTGTTAATAGTGAAAATAGCAATAAAAAGACTTTTGTTTAGACGACAAACAGATTATAGGTGGCAGAATACAGTCTAGCTGTTTAAGGCTAAACAAATCCTAAATCAAAAGAAAAGCCGACACACCGCGCTTATGTTCACACATACAGAACACATTTTTTTAGACTTTGTCTCCAGCAGAAGTGGCAGACATGTTTACGAGAACTCCAAGTTACCTTGGGACAGCGCCTGGCTTGTTACTCCCTTTTGGTTTCTAACTTAATCTGTTAAACGGAGCCATGAAACCTCCACCATGTAACACCATATCGCTGCAGACTCTAGCTCTTTCAGTGATTTGATTTAAAGTAGCACAGCACCAGTTCAGAGTATAGCGACGGGCTTAAATGACCGCCACGTTGTGCACATGCACAGGAAAGGTGAGCATTGTGTAAGCACATTTAACCCTCGGTGAACATGTTAAAGCTTCCTGCAGCTCACCTTGGCCTTCTCAAAGTCCAGATCCTTTCCAATGGTGGTAAGCAGCCTGCACAGGCACTCCAAGGACTCCTGGTCATGGTTCTTCAGCAGCTTGACCACACAGTCGTGCATGATGGCTTCAGTCAACATTTTGAGCTTGAAGAGCTCGCCAATGAACTTGATGTTGCCAATGGAGCGCCGCCTGGCCTTGTCCTTGGCTTCCTCCAGCTCCTCCTGAAGCCGGTCACGCTCTGCAGCCTGATGCCAATAAGAAGACATTGAACATTTGCTCCTGCAGCTGTAACCAAAGTACTAAAAAACAAAGACAACAAACCGATGCAGCAGAGTCCAGCTCTTTCTGCTTCCTCTCAAACACCACGTCGTCTGCCTTGTCTTTCTCAAACTCCTTCTGGCAGCGGTGTAGCAGCAGAGCGCGGAAATTTACAGTGGTCTGAGGTTTATCTGTCATCTGCACCTTGAGCTGCAAAACAACAAATAAGAAGAGGGAGAAAAGGAAAATCACCCGATATAATAGCCTAGTAGGAAATTAGATGTGCATATTCACATTAATCATCTTTCTTAGATTTTTTTCTTTTACCGCACCCTTTTATATCGGTGTTAGAGCTGCTTACCTTTGCAAGGAACCGACACATTTGTCCATAAGCCACAGAGAAGCTGGGCTCATCGATGGCTTTCTCAAAAACCAGGTCGATGACCCCTTTGAGCCTTTCCTCTGTGTCAATGGTCAGATCCGTCACCTGCTGCATCAGCTGGTTGAACTTCTGTGGCGTCAGCTTGTTCAGGATGCTGCGGACCTTCCTGAAGAGCTCCTGCAGCAACAGAAGAAAAAAAAAAAAAACACTCCAAAGCTAAGATTAAATCTAAACACTACCATAGATAAGCTCAGTCTGTGTCGCTTTGTTCCCTGCCTGAGTTTTCTGAGTCTCTGGATCCTCTGGTTGGCCCTCCCTCTTCATGCCGGGCTTCCAGGCGTTCTCCGACTTCTTCAGCTGAATGTCATCGTTAACGGACACGTTTACGATGATCTTCCTGGGCGGAGGCCGTCGTGTCCCCAGGTTCATAAGCTATGGAAGCAGACAGAAGAAAACACAGGAGATCCGTTTTCCTCTCTGCTTGTAGGTGATGCTACAAAAACTAGTGAGAATTACTGTAAACAAGGCAGGAATCCACACAAAGGTGGAGGTGGCAGCTATATTAGACCATCATGAAAACCTTACTAACTAGTATTAAACATATAAACTCACACCAGATACAGCTGCTCAATTTAAGCCCTTGAGCCCGGCGAGCCCAGTACCGGGCCCAGCTCACACCAGCTGATGTTTATCTATTTATAGAAACGGCCAAAACACAGTCACATGGTGTTCCATCCACAAGCCTTTCAAATGCGGCTTTAAATTTCCTAAAACATGTTTCAAAATTATTTTTTCACAAACACCTTTAGTTTTTATAGCTTTGTAAACAAATAAAATGAGATTTTAAATTCCGCCTAACATGTGCGACTCTGTAAGGAGTAATGGAACAGCAGGTATTCATTTTTAGGGGTCAGAGGTAATTGTGCGACCATTGCTGGTCCAGCATGTGTTGCATAAGCTTGCTCTGTTATTCTTTTCTTTTCTATTCAGTTTGGTGATGTTATTGTGTTCAATGAACAGCGGCTAAATCTTAGGAGAAAAGGCTTTGTCGTATGCAGAAGGTCTAAAATAATGTAAATCGGCATATTTGTTTGGCCAGATTGCCTTTTATGAGTGGAGAAATGCATTTAGCACAATTTGGCCACATTTAGGACCAATTTGCTAAAATGACATTTCCGCCTAATACACCGCTCACTGAAACCTTTGTGGAACAAACATGCTTCAGTTTATTCAGTCCAAATTTGCTTGTTATGGTCAAGATATGGATCTGCAAAGTTTGAGGGTTCATCCAGAGTTTCAAATGGGGTTTCATGGGGTTTTTAAGTGTTCATTTTGGAAAATAAGTTAAATAAATTCATTTTTTCTTTGTATAATGACCTATAAATCAGACATGGTGACATTAAAATAGTGGTTCCACCAAAAACAAATAAAAAAAATATTCCTCAGTGCCTCTCTGTCACACACATTCAAACAATTGTATTTCCAATTTTCAGTTTGGGAGCTGTACTTGCTTTAATTCACATATGTAATTTCAAATTTGCTCCTAAGACCATCAGGGCTGAAATAACCATTTGTCTGGAGTTTAATGCACAATTGACAAAAAAACAAAATAGAAAACATGTTTTTTTCCCCTGTTGGGATGTGTGTGACTTTATGAATGAATCTGGGATGTTGTTTGGTGTGTCGGGTTTGTGTGTGACTCACAGCTGCTCCCCGTCCACCACTCATCTGTCGCCCAAAATCTGCAAAAGCAGGCGTGAAATCAGGTCCCCTAGAAATCACCCTGGAGTCCACCACCCGGGATGACAACTTGTTTTGGTTCATCTGCACAAAACAAAGCATATATACTGTCACATGTGAACACACAAAGACTGGGATGAACAGCAGGGTGCGCAGTGATCCTCTATCAAACCCAGCAGCAGAAGCCTGTCCTATGAGTGGAGCATTTCTCCCCTCTTATGCTGACCTGTGATTAATGACTGGTCATCAGAGCTTCAGGGTTTGATTTATAGGAACTCCCCCCCCCCCCCCCCCCAAAAAAAAAAAGATGTTGAAATAACCTCCACTTCTATTGAGAAACAACCAGAACTTTAAAATAAAATAAAATTGTCGTCCCATCCAAATGTCTTCAAACTTGGAAACAAAGTCAAGTGAATTGTTTTTTTTTTTTTACTTTTTTTGGAATCCCTATGATCTGGATGACTGAAAATCTTCACCATCAACCAGAACTTTAGAACCAGATGTGGTCAGAATGTGAAACAAAGGGAGAGCAAATCAGGCTCTTTGTCGTTGAGCTCTCCTAGACTTCCTCTCAAAGCTTTTTCCAGAGAAATTCAACTTTCTCCCTGTGAGAAAAAAGAAACTTTGGGACGGCACCAATCAACTGCTCACCATCCTTTTCGAAGAAAGAGGGGGAGGAGCATGTACACCAAACGCTGCCAAGGGTGACATAATAGCAATGTGATTTTAATCAAAACAGCATTTCAGCAGGCCATATGCTGCACTCGTACATATAAGTGGATCTGAGCAGCAAACCACCCTGCTGGACAGATCCAGACAAACTAAAACCATTCCCATGCAGAGCATTACAGTGAGGCAGCAGAAAAAGAAATCACTTTAATTGGGTAGATTGCCCAAAGCAGAATCAGCACCAATGATCATGCTCATAATGAATTTGTTTCATCTAACTAATTAGCTTTATTGCTTCATCTTTAGATGTGTTTATTTCCAAGAAGTCCCAGCAGGAAGTTTTATAAGTGATCTTTTCTCCATCTAATAACCTATAATTCTGATTAACGAACAGTAAATTTCAGATACTCACATTCGAACGAATGAGCAGTGATTCTAACTGAAGACTTAATTGGCTTATTATTACTGTAGCTGACAGCTGGTGATTAACCAGCCGCAAGAGCTCCTGTTACAACATGAATCTCCCTCTGACTTGGGCGATCTCACTTAGCAGAGAGAATCAGATGAAAAGAAGAACTGTGTGGAAATTACAGATCATGTTAAACAGCTGGGAAAGCAGGACTGGGATGGAGATTTCTGGATGTGAAAACAGTCATTTTTTGGGGTTTTATTCCAACAGCACTAAAAAATATCCTCTTTAGCAACTAAAACTAATAATGATAAGATGTTCCAATTTGGGTGTATCTAAAATTGGACATAAAGAAACTGAAACATCTAATTTTTTTATTTTAGCTCAGGAGGCTTTTTTCCAAAGTAATTTGAAATGATTAATCTTGTGCTGTAGAAAACTCGCTTTGAAAAGCATGTCAACATGAAAGTGGACCCGCTGATTACTGGTCTTTAACTAACCTTGTCCAGCACCACATCACTGATTGGTGGGAGCCCCTCAGGTTTCTGTATGCACTGAGGCATGAACTGGAAGTTCAACAGGAAGTCTCTGCCATACTGCCGCTTCCCACTCAGCTCAGCAAGGTCTGAAAACCAAACAGGGATTAGAGAAAGAAAGTCTCTAAAAAGTCACCAACAAATTACACAAAGAACCAAAATCTTATTCTCCACATTAAGTAAATGCATTTGATAAATAACATCTCGCTAATCCTCTTCTGACTTGGAGACCTCAGACATTTTGCTGTAACTTGATCACCAGCTCCTACCTTCGACATCCTGAGGGGCCTCCGTGGAGATCTCCTTGTCTCCAGGGGTGGCTCCGCTGTCACTGCTCTCCGTCTCCGACGTGTGGCCCGCTCCGTTTCTCAGGGGCTCCGACTCTGCCTCGCCGTTTTCCTCAGAAACGGTGGGCTTTCCGTCAGCGTCGGGGCTAACGGTGGGAGCAGGTGTCGGGGCAGCAGCAGCAGAGGGGAAGACTGTCGGCAGGGGGCCAGGACTGCAGCTGAGAGGGGCCGATTGAAGGGATTGCTCACTTGCAGGCGAGTCTAGAACTTTGGGCTCCTCCTGTACATAGAAAACAGATACAGTTTTACAGAAAGATGGCCCCTCTCTTTTCTACTGAACTTCTGATAACAGCAGCATTAAATCAAAACAGAAACTGTTATGGTTCTTAGTCAAGTTTCATCATGTTTAAATCAATTTTTTGCAAACTGAAAATGAACGAGAACTGTTAATCCTGCGTTCTTTACGATCACTTTAAACATGAATTCTCAAAAGGTCTGAGGTCACTCTGGGGTGGAAGGATTTTACCCGCTTACCAAGACTGACAGGAAAACAAAAGGTTTGGTTTGGAGGATTTTCACTCATAAACCCTTTGCATAAATTCTAAAACAACCAGCCTGAGGCCACTTGTTTGTCGGCCATCTTTTCATGACCGAGTCCTTGAACTGCACCCATCAAAAAAGCACAAACAAAAGCAGCCAAACAAGATGGTTAAAGATCAGCCATAACCAACTGGTGGATTTTTGTGGCGGAAAATAATTTCAGTCTGCCCCCGCCCCCCCACACGTGGAAATATCTTCCTCTTTAACTACTGCCCACATCATTTTCTCTCCTTTCTCCCACATTTCTTCACAAACAACGGCTTTTTTTCTTTCCTGACCTCTTCCTCCTTTTGATGCGCGTCTCCAGCACTGAAAGTTTCATTTGGTTTTCTCCAGGTCTTTGGTATAGCAGACGTCTGATTCACTGCAAGGAAACAAATAATGCACAATTAAATAATCATTCAAACAACTAATCAAATTATTCCTAAAATTCAGAGGAAAATAAATCCTAATAAGTGAACAGATGTTTGATTCAAGTGTTTAGCTCATAATCAAAGGGATGGTTGAACATCCTCCTCAAAGACCAAAACTGTTATCAAATGTTGCAGACACCAGAGCATCACACTACCACCACCATGCTCCAATGTTGCTATAGTGCTCCATTTCTGAAATGCTGCATTAGATTTAAGCCAGAAGAAAAAACTTTTTCCAAAATCTTCACCTTTTGCCAACTTAGAATTCTTTTTTTCCCCTTCTTTGGGATTATTAAGAGGTAAAATTGTAACAGTACTAAAATATTAAACATGATATCACTACCCAGGAAAATACTCAGTGTTTGGTACAACATTCTCAACAGATATATGAAAATAAATGCAAAATAAATAACCCCAAAATAACATAATTTGGTGTCAATCCTCTAATGTGGAACAATATAATACAAATTAGTATTGTAGCATTTGGGTGTTAACACTTTTGACACCCCAATTCAGATGTTTCTGGGGTAAAATGTAAAAAGGTTCAAAAGTTTTTTTTTTACCAAAGTCATTATTATGGGCTGTTTATACTCCCGCAGCAGTGCGTCGCAGTGAGCTTGTCACAGATATGTTTGATTTATGCCCAATATTAAAGCGTGGTCTGTGCTATGTTATTCCACGCCACAACGCAAGAAGGACAATCACCACCTAGGAGTGGGTCTAGATACGGCTGAGGCGGTGAGGAAGTGGAAAAACGCAAGAGGCAAGTTTGTACGACAAAGAGAGACATGAGCGGGGATCCAGGTGGAAAAAGGGTCCCATCGTTCTCGTGCACCTCGCTCTTCTAGCTGGTCTAACTTCACCAGTCGTTTTCCACAATGAAGGTCATACTAGTTTCCAAACAGGAAATACCCATAGTGTAGAGCGGATATAGATTTGTCATTTGTCAATCAGAGGCCTCCTGTCTGCAGTCACCTACAGTTTTGGAGAGGTGCAGCAGATTGTCTGTGGGGGGAAGCATATCTGCGTTCTGAGCAGAAACCAGCCTTTGTTGTTGACATATCAAACCTGATCCTAAATGCAGTGAGTGAGGGCTCCTCTGCTTTAAGTTTTTCTAGACTCCATTGGAAGTTCCTGAATGAGTCACCAGTCACCTGGTCACTACAAGGAAAGTTCACCACTGTGGATAATGACTCACCAATCATCGCTTAACTCCACAAGCATCTGCTCTTTAATTATTTTCCTTTGTGATGTGTTGTTTTTTAGATCTTAACTGTAGCCCGTTTGTTCCTTTATGTTATTACGAAGGTTAAACTCAATCTGTCGGCTGACTCTACGGGTCTGGCTGATATAACTACAGCAAATCATTAATTTTATCATATTTTATTTTCACATAGCACAAGGGTGGGTTTAATAGCTTTTATGCCAACAACTCATTTTAAACAGTTTTTTTATTAACTCAGAATATCTTTGGTTTCAAAGTTTATTTGATGTAATCTGTAAAAGAGCTGCATGCGTCTCCTAAGCACTACATACCCGCTGTGGGGCTCCTCCTGGCCAGCGCTTGTAGCTGAGGCTCCACTTTGCTCTCATTAATGCCACCCTGCGCCTCCATCCCTCCTCTGGACATGAGGTCTTTTATATCTAAGGTCTTGCTGGGCTCATCTGCCTCTGCTGTGGCCTGCACAAGAGGCGGAAGGCCAGGGGGGAGCATAACTGACAGAGCTGGGAGGGGGCTCGAGGTAAGGGTGACAGGCACCACGGCAACAGGTGACAAAGGGGACAGCACAGCAGCGATTGGCACATCTGGCCTCACGTCAGAGGGCACGGCTTCCGAGGATGAGGCGTCTCTGTAAACGGAAGCAGCAGCCAGCGGGTGAAGCGCCACCTGGGGAAGGAGCGGCGGCTCTTGAGCTACGACTTCGAGCTCGTTCCCCGAATCGGTGAGGCCATTCAAAGCCTTAGGAGAAGCTGACGGAGAAGCGCCGAAAGTCTGCGGGGCGTCTGGAAGCGGTTTGTCTGTGCTGGGCATGTGAGGTGCTACCAGGGACGATTTGTTCTCTCCGACAGAGGAGGGGGCTGAAGCAGCGGACTCCCTGGCCGAGGGAGCAGAGTTAGCTACTGTAGGGGGGGGAACGATAGCGTTGTGGAAGGGAAGCTCTAACTCCACAGAGGCAGGGGGCTCAGGCCCAGAACTAGTGGCCTCCATTCTCTCTAAGGGAGCTTCAAGCTGCAAGAGAGCAGGAGAGGAAGACTGCTGGACCACTGGCTCCAATTTTGGCAAATCAACTGAAAGAGGTAGAGAAACAGGAAAAAGTGCAGGTTACATCAATGCATCCACAAGCAAAAAGACAAAAAAAAAAAAAAAACACGTTTTTTTTTTTTTTTAACACTGAACAGTCCTCAGATATAAACCATAAAGCAGCTGGTAAAATGTTGACCAAATATTTGGATGTTGCATCAAATTGAAAACACTGAATTGTTGAAACGAACATGGCTGACCCTACTTGAACATGTTGCAGCGTGAAGTTGATAATGAGTTTAATGCAGACCTGGTCCTGGTTTGCTGTCTGGAGCCCCAATTGTTAGCGGCTGCTGTTGTATCTGCTGCGGCTCCGGTGTAACACTTCCAGGATGGGCCTGTTGCTGCTGAGCAGGAAGAGAGGGCTGCGAATGCTGCTGCTCCGGAGTCTGGCTGCTGCTTGGGTGCTGCAATTGGAAGTAGACAATGTGAGGATAATGAGGGTGCAGCCATAAAAATGAGCAACACAGAAAACCAGGAAGTAGCAGCATGGAAATTAAGGTAATTGAAAAAACAAACAAGTACACAATTGAAAAGAAGACAGAGGTGGAAGACGAAATGAAAGGAACGTCAGGATAAGGATTATTGTGAGAGGAAAATATCTAAGCTAAGGACAAAGAAAGAGCAGAAAACAAGTGAATACATTAAATGTTCTGATCCAAAGAGGGACTGAAAGGTTTTCTTCAAAATCCAAACCAGAAATCCAAATCAACATCAGCTGGTATATTATAGTACAGTTTGTGGCTACAATGTAGCTTGCCACCATCAGTGTGTGAGTGTGTGCGTGAATGGGTGAATGAATGTAGTGTAAAGCGCTTTGGTCAAGTCTGCTGACTTGAATAAAGGCGCTATATAAGTACAGGCCATTTACCATTTACCATTTGTACAAAACGACATTACAAATAAAAAAAAAAAAAGACCAGGCCACCTTAACGGATCTGTAGGAGTTAGCAGATGGTATGAATCTACGGTAGAAGGCAGTGGATGGAAAGAACCGCAGATGGGAAGAAATCAGGTGTAAAATGAAAAGAGATGTTAACTAGTTAACAAGGCCCAGGCCTTCTCAACCAACCATATAAACGTGTATGCTACGCCCGGTGAACGCTTTCAAGGAAAGGAGTCTAAAGCCCCATTTACGCTAGCCTACCTTTTGAAACCGTGCTGAGAGCTGTAACCGAGATAACTGCTGAGTGTAAATGGAACACAACTGAACCGAACTGTGCCAGACACAACCGAACTGCGCTAAATCTAGTACTAGTTCAACAGTAGGGCTCGGAACGCTT
The DNA here is from genome assembly GCF_016077235.1 of Cyprinodon tularosa. Classification (NCBI taxonomy): domain Eukaryota; kingdom Metazoa; phylum Chordata; class Actinopteri; order Cyprinodontiformes; family Cyprinodontidae; genus Cyprinodon; species Cyprinodon tularosa. The sequence continues at coordinate 83,659 of NW_024038040.1, read as the reverse complement.
TAGTTGTGGCTTTCTGGCGTATTCAGGTTCAGTGTTGTCAAAAGTTCACACATTTGTTACTTAGGTAGAAGTATAGATACTGCAGTTTAAAAACACTCTGGTAAAAGTTTAAGTATCAATTTGACCTCTTTTACTCAGGTAAAAGTGAAAAAGTATGGGCTCCAAAAACTAGTTAAGTAGTACTAAGTATAAAAGTATAAAGTGACCTTTAAAAAAAAAACAGCCAGGTGCCACTATATGAACTAAAAGCTCAATTTTTTGACTCTTTCGAAAAATTCTTTGAGATAGGGCCAAGGATGAGGGAGGTCTTGTTGGTCTCCGTCTCCCGATACGCTCTCGCCTGTGTCCGACCTTTCAAACATTTCAACATCTTTTTCTGAATCCAAAATTGTAGCATGGCAGACATTTGGTGTTTGCAGTTTGAAGAACACCTGCTTGCTTCTGATGTTTTCCTTTCGGCTAACCAATGAGTCCGCCGATAGGAGGTGAGAAAACGTGCTAGCGTTTTGCGTAAATGGTTGTAGGAACCAAGCTCGCCATGGTTGAGTTATCAAGGCTCGGTGTGAAGTCGGTACAGGTTGGTTTTAGATGGGGAGGTGTAAATGGGGCATAAGAGCCCAGATACAGATGACCACCTCCATTTTGTTATTGTAAAGAGCTGGGAACGTTTCCTTCCACTTTAAAATCAGGCGCCACATTGTGTTCCCAATAAAGAGATAAGATGTTATGTTTGAAACTTGTTAGAAATTTACAAGAATTTGAGGGATTGGAAACCTTTGGGTTGGATTACAGCTTTTTTTCTTGGGGGTGGAAGCTACAATTTGATGTCAGCCATGTTTATAAAAAAAAAAAAAAAAGCTAGAGCTAACTTAGTTTTGATCAAGTTTTGACTCATAGTAAATTACAAACATGAACAGAACCTCCTGCCTGCTTCACACATGCCCGAAAATAATTCCTCCCTCACAGAGCCCTGCTGTAGGCCTAGCATTGGGCTACAGAGCCATACCTGTGGAGGTGTTGGGGTGGAGGAAGGACCGACAGGAGGCGTTGAGTTCCTGCTCCCTGAGCCCCCAGCCAAGATCTCTGCTGTGATATCCTTGCCGCCCTGATTCGGGTCACGGATACAGATCTAAGAGGAAAATGAAATAAAATAAAATAAAATAACAATAGGGATCTCTTTAAAGCCCCAGAGTCGAAGGCCAAAGTGCACATTGATCAGCGGCTGTGAAGAGTCTTTAATGCAACAAACATTGAGTCATTATTTTGGCTCATATCTGGTTGTCTCAAGGAACGTTTTTCCAAGACTGCGATGATTTCTTTAATATTTACGTCTACATCAAAGCCCTGCTGTCATTATCAACACATATAGATGCGACTCAAAAATGTCAGCTAGCAAAACAAAGAGAACTACTAAGACACTTACTGTTTTCTTCTCACGCCTGGCCTGCTGAGGTTGCTGTTGTGTAGGCACTATGATGGAGGGCGAGTGGGGGAACAGTGTCTGCCCAGGGTAGAAGGTCGGGCCAGCTGTTTGAACGGGTGCAGGGACAGAGGGGGACACAGGAGGGTGGTACCTGAGGGGATCTGAAGGAGTTCAAGAGAAAAGAAAACATGTCAGTTAAAACAGATCCGGTTCCTAACTCCATTCATGCTGTCAGGCGGTTCTGATTGGAGGTCGGTGTATAAATTCTGACAGGTGAGAGACTCACGGTATGGGTTGGAGTATTCCCCTGGTCCTGGACCAGGATAAAAGGTGCCAGAGCCTGGAGGCTGGACCGAATACTGCTGTGGCGGACCCACATAGGGTGTACTGGGGCGGTACTGGAGGGAGAAAATAGGACCAATCTGTTACTACAAACGTTCCTTCAGCTGAAGTAATGAAGACTAACGATTCAAGGACATCTAATTAAGAAATTTGTGGATTAATCAATCCAGGTGGATCTTACAGTTTGAATAAAAATGTATTCAGATCTTTTAAATGTTGTTGTTTATGTCCTTGCAGCTGTGTGTCATTTCCTCAGATGATTATGAATCACTTTCTGAGGTAAACTGCAAAAGTTACAGAGCATCCAAACCTAGATTTACAGACTGGTGCACCTGTGCAGACTGAAGCAAATCAAACACAAATTCCTACATTAAAAAAAAAATCAAAAAGTATTAAGCTCGATGGATGAGTTCTATAAATGGCCTCAACAGTTATATCATTAGCAACCCTGATTGCTCGCTCTGCTGAGCAGAAAACGCCATATTGTGTTTCAGCCTCACCTGTGGGATGTAGTACTGTGCAGCCTGTGGGGATGGGAAAGGCATGGGGGCCATGGCCATCATGATTGGCTGATTGGTGGGGTAGACAGCCGCCGCAGGAGTCTGCGAGCCGGGACGTATGGAGGGTGCGTTTGTCGGCATTGAGGCCCTCGCAGTTTGCATCTGAGTTCTTGGAAAAAACTGAGGGTAATATGAAAAAGACAAAAAAAAAGAAACAAGACACATAAGGAAGTTTTCCTGCAGTTTTTGTTTTTATTTTTGCACAATTTCTCAGCAGCCTAGGGAACTAGAACAGTTTTCTTTTATTTTTATTGTTTTTTTTAAATAAATAGTGATAAATGAAATGCAGAATGACACTTTAAAACATGCATCTAAAATTCACCTTTGGCCTGAAAATAATTATGTGGTACAATTTAATATTACCGGACGGTTTCCATTCATAACAGTGGAACAACTATGGATCATTTTTACCCAAACATCCATAGAATGGGATCCACTTTACCTTTGGTGTAAAGAACCAATAACTGTGTTTTTTTGTTTAAATCTATTCTAAATGTCTGATATTAATAATAAAAATAACAAATTTTTATCAAAATCTACCAAAAACTAAACTCTCATCAGAATCCACAGCTGTAACACATTTAAAGGCAGCTGCATGTCACCTGGACCTCTTTTTTTCTGCCGTTCTGAATATAGCAAAGCTCTGCGTCCCATGAATCAGAAAACAAATCATTACAAAAGCTGTGAGAATATCTTCTGTACAGAATGACGCTCTATACCGTGTTTAACATCGGATGATGTGAGCAAAGCACAATTGCTATGCATGACTTTAAAAGAAAGAAGAAGAAAAAAAGGCAACAAGTGAAATCTTTAAATCACTGCCTCAAACTGGGAACATGCAGCCGCAGTCTCCATGTCCCACAAGAGAAGTAGGCGTGGATAATCAATGCATTAAAATGATCTAAAAATACTCAGGAGGGAAATCACCTTTCAAGTAATATACTAGCCTGAGTGGTTTTATGGTAAATAGTAGTGAGGAAATGAACAGGAAACTGTTGAAGAAAAGGGATCTGGGGTTATTTTCAGTGAAATTCCCTGAAACAGCGGACAAAGCAACGAATAGGAGGAAAGACAAAAAAAAAACAACTACAATAAAGCTTACACTAAAAGAGGCTTTGTAATAAACGAACACTGTTCAGTGCAACACACTTGAGAAACTAATACTGAAAGTAAAGAAAAGTAAAATTTGATATATTTGTTTATATTAGACATGCAATTCATTTCATTAAACAAGATCAATAAAGATGAGTAACGAAGGAAACTAAAGATGTCCCCTAATAAGGACAGGAAATACTGCAATTAAACGATTAAAAACCTCCATTGTCTGTTCACTGCATTAAAGATGGCGGGTGGGGGGTGGAGAGGATTCAAAGTTAGGGGGACAGGATCATTTCGGGATGGTCCCCTTCATGCCATGCATCTCTGCTGAGGGAAAGCAGTGTTACCTGGATGGGCCTGAATCCTCCCTTGGGTTTTGAAAGCAGTAAGGAAAGAAAAGCCAGTGGAAGGATAAACTGGTGAGATGTAAATATCCACGCACAAACAAACAGAAAGCTAATCATCTTCTTCCACTTGACAAAGAAACTGGTCATAAACCACTTTAACTCTCATTTAATCAGAGTAGAAAACCTGGACAAAGCCGGAGGCATCAATGTGTACAAAGATTTATCACCACATAAATAAATTGGTCACAGATTCAAACTCTCTTCACCTAAAATATGAGGATCACAATGTGTTGACTCACCTGTTTAATATCCATGAACAACTATAAGAAGCAGCTTAATATAGACTGAAATAGACCTCAGACTGCCTGATCTGCAGACGTCGCCTCATTAATGGAACTGAATTTGGTTTATTTAATATTAATCCACAACAAATGTCATTTGAAGAGACGTCATTGGCCAAACCTAAACTCCACTTCAGAAATATGAGGTATGATTTAACAACCTTTACTTGTGGGTCTTAATCTAAAAGATAGAAAGTGTTTATAATCCATCATTTAACTGAGATGGTTTATATTTCTCAAACTATGTAATTATTTGTGCAAAGCCGACTGATTTCCTCATTTAAGAAGTGTTTAATTCATTGATCCATAAGCAAAAGCCCTATAAAGTCAAAATGGAGAAGATTAACCTTACCAGCCAATAATATTCCCCTGTAAGTGCTTTGATCATTAATTTAAACCCCAGGAATTGTCTGCTAAGTATCCCACTTTAATTTATTTCCAGCACAAGACAATAGTCCCATTTGTTTCTGAGGCAGCAGGAGTAGCTACAGAACTTCACAGTTACGTCAATTAAAAATTAATGAAATAAAGCGGATTTAAGCAACAGTTCTCATGGCCGGCCTCTGCAAACAAACCAGCGGTTATTAAACGACTTCAAAGACGAGATCCATAAGGTGATTTTAACTTTCCAGCCTTTTAGTTGGATAAACTGTGTGGTTGCTGCTGTCGACTCTTTCATGGTGTACCCATAACTAAATTTGTTGAGAGGTCATCCATGTTTGGATTGGTGAACTGCAGATCCACTTGAGATCAAACGCCTACTTAACACCACAGTCCAAAATCCCTCCCTAGTTTTTGAATGCCTTATTTACTTGAGCCTTATTTCCTGAGCTCTATTACAGACAAAATAATAAACTTATAAAATAAAAACTTATTATAGTATTTCGTGTTTAAGCTGGAGGTTAAAGTCAAAGCTAGGGAAAAGTTTGGGCTTTAGGAAATGGTTGCAATGGATCTATGAACAGGAAAAGTCCGGAGGTCTGAGAACATAGGGGCCAAAAAAAGGCCATATACACACATTTACACTCTCTTTGCGAAAACCTTTTAACTTTAATGATCCATTTTCTTCCTGAAATTGGAGGAAAATCCCCACAGGCTGCAAATTCTACTGCAACGCTTTTAACTAACTGGCAGCAAATCTGTTGACTCAACTTAAACTTTGGTATCAATCAAGAAATGCTTGAGTTTCCCATCTGCAAACCTTAACTTTTAATAGTGGGGACTGAATGCACCGACTCCGTATCCTAATGCATCTTTCACCGAGAAGATAGGGGCGAATGAATGGTTCATTGAGAGAATACAAGATGGGGAGGCTGATGGCATGCACAAGCAAGGGAACGCTTCAGCTCAGCTGAGCCAAGATGTTTCAGTAAAACAGTGTGCTGCATGTCAATAAGGTCCTAATCTGTGAGCGAGGAAATCCATCAGCCAGCATAAGGGCTATATAAGCAAATGGTCACAAACCTACAGCTGACTGAGTCCTTAAACATAGGAAATCTTCTGAAGAACATGATATCATTGTGACCTTCAGGGTTCAGGAGCAGTTTATATAGAACATCTTATCATAATACATCCGTTTATGGAAAACCGAGGAGAACTGTTTCGGTGATTAAATTACTTTCGGGTTGGATCTTCTTCCTTAATAAAGACTAACAAACAAACAAAGGAAAGCTCAAATCAAAAGGACATCTAGATTATTTTATCCTGAATCAATTTGCTCATCTTAATGCTTCCTATTCTGTGCATCGAGAGCGTTTCAGGAGAACAATAGCTGTTTTCTCTGCGAGCATAAAGAGCCAGTGTTCGGCTTCATCTGCTTTCCAATTCCACTTCCGTGGCGGCACAAGAAATCTTAGAGCTGGTCTGTGACAGCCAGAGCACGCACTCGTCTGTGTGTGTACACACCACGGCCAGGGAACACACCCATCACACTTTGACACCATACTGTTAATAGTGAGTTTAACTAGAGTCCAAACAGAGAGGTTTAAGGCAGCATGTTTGTTTCTACTTTCTTCTTCTCAATGTTGTATTTTATGGCACTAGATTTAAAGGAATAGTACACCCAAAACATGATTAGCCTTCATTTTCTACTCAGCCCCATGCTGAACAACACTCTGGAGTACTTTTTTGATATCTCAAATGCATCTGGAGATCTGGGAGGCTTCTTGCTGTCTGCTGACATTCAAATAATGGAGGTCTATTGTGCCCGAGACAGAAAGGTCCATAAAAGTCCACAAAAACGTGTCAATATTCCTCCATACTGCTCGTCCAATGTATTCCAAGTGTCCTGAGTGGGTAGCGTCCATAATTTACTCGAAACAAAGTCATTTAGAATGTTTTTAGAGCATAAACAGTAGTGTATAGGATTTCCTGAAAGCGCGCGCCAGCGCGTTCACGAGCCTACGGAAGCCGGCAGACCAAACCAGATGAAAGTGCGCATTCAGCGTCTGCTCTGCCGATAATGCAAGCGTAGAAGAAGAAATGTGCTGTTTACCTGTGCAAAGAAAGAAACAACGAAAGAAAAATGTCTGAGGACTTCAGTGTTGAGGAAGAGCAGGAGTTCTTTGCCGAGCTGAATGCGCTGGTTTGGTCTGCCGGCTTCCGTAGGCTCGTGAACGCGCATGTGCGCGCTTTCAGGAAATCCTATACACTACTGTTTATGCTCTAAAAACATTCTAAATGACTTCGTTTCGAGTAAATTCTGGATGCTACCCACTCAGGACACTTGGAATACATTGGACGAGCAGTATGGAGGAATATTGACACGTTTTTTGTGGACTTTTATGGACCTTTCTGTCTCGGGCACCATAGACCTCCATTATTTGAATGTCAGCAGACAGCAAGAAGCCTCCCAGATCTCCAGATGCATTTGAGATATCAAAAAAGTACTCCAGAGTGTTGTTCAGCATGGGGGTGAGTAGAAAATGAAGCCTAATCATGTTTTGGGTGTACTATTCCTTTAAGTCTTATTTTCTTTCATTTTAACATTTATATTTATTTTGATCATTCCTCCCTTTCGTTCTAACTTTGGTCAGCATTTGTTTTATTTATTTTTTTCTTAATTAATATAAAGTGCTTTATAGATTAAGTTGGGTCGGGGCTGTTTGTTCAGAGAGTTATGAATGAACTCATCAATCTCATGGCAATCAGCTGTGTAAATCTACACAGCGGACTCAAAGCCACATAAAAACATGTCAACACCGAGGCAGGTTTAAGACTCCTTCCATCATAAAGGTAACACACAAACAGCATCATAAACACTGACCTGCCTGACAACCACATTAATTCACCCTTCACAATCCCCGATTTTGCTTCTGCACATGTCAACCGTTCAGTTTCTTTTAAAAACGTCAGCCAGAGGCACAGACAAGCGCCGATAAAGACAAACACTACATTCTGTGCTGCAAAATGTTCCCTACCTAACTGTAGTGATTTATTTAAAAACAATTAGAGGAAAACAAAGATTCTTTAATCAATTTGGCATCATAATCTGAATTTCTGTTCATGTCTGTCTACAAACATCTTATTACCAAAGAGCCATAGACAACAGGGTCAATGTTAACACTGGTTTAAATCCTAGAAACTACTGAGACCACAGCCTCATGAGGGCTTCACCACAAGCTCAACTGGTTTTAAATGCAGCCACCAAACTATCAGCGTTCCCTTTTCTGTTTCCAGGTGAGAGGTCAGAGGATTGTCAGACGGATTAAGCAGCATTTTACAGCGTCCTGTCTTTGCATTAGATCCATGCAAAAGCAATACATCCAGCTGGATCGAGATAAAACTTATAGTGATCCAGCAGGATTAGAGTCACGAGTCTATGTTCATCCCCTACGGAAAATCATTTTAGACCTTTTTTGGATTTTGAAAGTTTATATTGATTATAAAATATTTTTTAAACACAGCATAAGGAAAACGGGGTCAAAATCAATGCTCAATTCCCTTAGTTCACGGACTTAATAAACTTAATTAAATATCGCAAAAATTGATTTCAAAACAAGCAATATTTTAATAGCTTTGGTTATGGCGAGGGCAGCAACACAGTCTTATATCATGAATCTAAAACCTCAGTGCCTGAGATCTGGTAAAGGTTTTTTTTTTCGCTTAAAGCCTGAAAGTATTGTGCAGGATTTTCATGAATTTTTTAAAAGACCCACCCACCCTCTCCACTTGAAAAACGCATGTGCGTGCAGGAGGAGAAATAGGCTCGTGGACGCTCTGTTTAAAAGTTGCCGTTGCTGTTACTTCAATGACAGTCTTCAATGACTGAAAGTGTGCATGCGCAGAAAATTATAGCTAACGGGACGAGCACGTAGGACGGCCGTACATAAACATCACCAGAATGATTGGCAATTATCTAATTGTCAATCCCACTTCTTTAGATGATCCAGCCGGAAATAAAATATCGTCCTCTATACCTTTAACAGCCTTGTGGCCAAATATATCCTAAAATGATCTTTTCTCACAACATGTTTTGTTTTTTTATTCTCTCAGGGGGCATTTTGGGGTCTTTTTTAAGGAAGCTACAAATCTTGGTTAATCTTAAAGATACAAACATTTAGGAGCAGGGGAATCTTTCTAGTATTGGTTAATTTTGGCATAGTACTGTGGACCGGGACCCAGGGGTCCAGCCAAGTCTCACTGAAGGTAGGCTTTGGTTTTTGTGCATTTTTAGCTGTTTCTGAACAGCAAGAACAGCTCCTCTACAGATATCGGTCAGAATTAGCAAAAGACCTCAGAGAGGTTATTAATATGGAATAATTCAATACCGAACAAGTATAGAAAGAAAAGTGAATCATGAATCTTTCCAAATAGACAGCCTAATCTACAACTGATATCAATATAAAATATCCTGGATTTCCTTAAGGTATTATTGAAAAAAAAAAGAAAAAAAGAACTGCACTGAAATCCCAAATCTCCAAATGGTAACTCATTGCAGTATTATTGATCTCTGGGAGCACAAAACCCAAAGCAATATAAAGCTGATGTAATGAGGGCAGGATAATATATACATAAGGAGCAATTAGGATGCAGGTGAACACTACACTAAGTTTAGAAGGAAAAACAAACACCCGAACTAGCTAAAATTAATCATCATGGATTATTTAGAAACCTCTTCATCCGTTTCCAAAGTACTTAAAACATTTTAAATCTGTGTTTCTTTAAAGCAACAGCAGACCCCTAAACAAAAGGCCTTTTGCCAGAAGGGACCAAAAAAAACTGCTTTGATGGTGATGATGCAAAAGAGGGATGCAGGAGAGGGATTCAGCGGGGGTAAATTACCTGATGGTGGGTTGGTCGAGGGCCCGTAGCAAACTGGTGGGGGAGGGAGGAGAGGTCCAGCAAGGAGAGCGAAGCAGTGATGGCAAAGCGGGGAGAACAGAGAGCAGAGGAGACACAGATACAGTTTAGGATGAGCGATGGAGGCACAGGCTTGGAAATACCATAGAATTAATACCACAGAGCAAAGCTTTGAAGATCCAAAGCATAAAACATATTAAATAACTTCATTCTTTTAAATTCAACCTCTTCTAAATACAAGACAGAATAGATTATTATGAAGCAAGCGTTGGTACATCATGGTCTGATGAGTTATGAGACTTGGAGAAAAATAAATTATACCTTGATCGGGTTGCTGATGTTGAATTAACGTCAACTATATGTTGCAAATTCTTGATGCATTTAATACATAAAAATTTTTTTTTTTAGCACATCACTGCATAAGAACAAAAGTACCGTATTGTGCAGTAGAGTTAAAATTGTTTAGCATTTCCCGCAAAACAATGTAATTCAAGGCTGAAATAGGTCTTCATTAATAAAATGGTTATTTAAGTCAGTAAAGCACAATTTTTCTGAAAATCACCAAAAAAAAAAAAGTACAAACACCACAAAGGTTGAATTCTTTTTAAAGGAAAGTTGATGTTATTTATCGAGGCATTGATCTTCAGCTGCTAAATCATCCTGTCAGATGAGAGCTTATACTAGTATCAGAATCCATCAAGCAGGGAGAAAATATTATAAATAGACAATGGGTGCATTTAAAAAAAAAAAACAAAAAAAAAAAAAACGATTGCCATAAAACCTAGCATTCAAATAGTCATTTGCAATGTTGATGTTATTAACTTTGATAGTGGGACAAAGCAGACTGAACAAGTTTTTGTGTTTGTTTAAGTGAAGGGAAGCATTTGGGGAAATCTTTAAATAAAGCTGAGTTTGCGGGACAGTTCAGGGGTGTTGGGTTTAGTAAGACCACAGGAAACCCAGAACCGTCTCTGGGGTGTCATTAAAACTGTAAACCACACAATTTAGCCATTCTGAAACAATGCACTTCTAAATTTCCCTGTTAAACTGTGAAACTGGCCTATTTCTAGCTTATTTATCTGCTGCATGCATGGTTGAACTGCAGGGACCAGGGCAGGTTTCTGTGGGCCGTTATCTATTGTAATAATTCACTTGGAAGTGATCAAGTGTTACAGCAGCTAAAACACAGCTTTTATTCTGACCAGAAACGCCTCCAAAGCGAGAGACCCAGATGTTCTCATTGGGGAAAAAGCTTTTTTTCCCCAGTTATTACCTTTCCCTGGAGTTTTCAGTGACGTTATATGTCTAACTTTTGTGAAAGAATCATTGGTCAGTTGCTGAAGCTTTTATTTCTTAATGCTCCCATACTATTGAGCGAATTAATTCCTCGGATGTTTGCGCATCCTGGAGGCACGCACAACGCTGTCAACGCGGATAATGCACCATAGCTCCATTTTTTTCTCACCTTCAAATAACTGAAAACATTTCTTTACATCAAACTGTTTTAAATGCAACATCGAGCTGTAGGGATGTAGAAACAGAACATGCAGAATGCGCCCGACTATGGGAAAACAGAAAGTGATAAGGACAAACCTATCGATATAAGTAAGGTGGGAGGAGCTACGGTTTAGTTTGTCACACTTCATAAATTGCTTAATCTAGTTGACGATTGGTGTTTTAATCGAATACCGTGCACTGGAGCTGAGCCATGTAACAGTTAATTGAATGATAAGAAAACGGTACCAGCAAAAACTCATTTCCTGTGTGCTATCAGCAATAAGAAGGATCACAAATTGCTCATTAGGAAATAAAACAGCTTCACTAAATTAAAACAACTTTGTGTAACTTCAAATTTTGATCAAGCTAACATTTGATCTCTCAGTGGTTTCTAGGCTCAAGGTTTTTATTCCCCCCTTTTTGTAGAGATGGCGGTCTTCTAATACAGTCAGAACAGCTTAAACTGTCTGAGCCGAGTCGGCAGGAAATGGGAAAACTCACCGGGCGACTCTGTGGCTGTGCATTCATTGGCTGTGTTTGGTGAGAATACACTAAGGAAGTGGAGACAGCGTTTTGCCCGGTGTTATACGGTGACTGTCAAAAGAAGAGAACAGAAACAAGCAGGCGGCAGTTTAATACAGAATAAAAAGAACAAACAAAAAAATTGATCAATGATGACATTTTAAAACATAAAGGCGTTAAAAACTACAACAATACAACTGGTGGTTTCTGGTGGGAAAAGAGGTTTTCAGAGGCTTATGTACTCAGCAAAGATAATTGGTACCCAGAAGGACTCCAAATCCTGTGTTGCTTTATTCTTCATCTGATGCGGCACAGGAGGGTTTAGACAGAGCTGCGATTCTTTAAGCTGCTGCTGCTGTGTTATGATAATTGTAGTTGGTTTTAGCTGACCCAACTATTTATAGAATGCTGCTGAGAGACATCAGCTGCTTTAGGGTGAAGCAGAGCGGGGGGGGGGGGCAGAGATGGTTAACACAAACAACTGGATTCCTCACAAGCGGAGTCACACACCAACAGAGATGCTGAGTCACTGTGTCAGGATGACGGCTGCACCTCAGGTGGCAGCGGAACGACGACATCACTGACTGTGTTTCTGTCTTTGGGATTATTGGCCTAACCTTGTTCGTTGGTTATTGTAAAACAATAAGCTGGTACCAACGCCTCAATGGAGGGTGAGAGCAGAGAGTATTTTATCATACATCCCAATTACAGGTATTTCCCCCCCTCAAAGAAATCTCAAAATTACTTTAACAGATGAGGATCTTTTGTTTGGGATGGAGAAATGTGAACATGTCAAAACAGAATTCTTATATGTTGTTAATTCTTTTTATTATTTATGGTAAATATCATATACACACCTCTAAATATTTACAACAAAAACCTAATTTCCAGATTTTACTATCTTCTATTAATATCTATATAGAATCCTTAGAATTCAGTTCAAATGCTGAAGCCATTAAAATCATAACTGCCCTTAAAGATTTGCAACCCTCGAGCACGGATTTGATTTTGACATTGTAAAATTGCTCTGTTTTATAAAGCCCTTTGATATTGTATCTGTTTGTAATTAATAATGTTCTATAGTGTTCTTTTATGTTCTTTTTTTGCAATAAAAAAAAAAAAAAAGTATTTCCCCCCAGAACTATACAGGGCCTATAAAACTAAATATTCTCCAATAGCATCTCATTGAAAACAAACCTCTGAATTTTTTCGTTGTTATGTGAATTCACTAATGAAAGTGAAATTTGTGTCGATTCATCGCACAGTAATAGGGCTAAAACGTACATTACTGTTATAAAAATGACTAAACTTACAGCTAATTATATTTTTTGGCCTAGAAAACCTAATTTCATCATGAAACCAATAAAAACAAAAATGAAGTAAAAAAACTGAAATGCTGGCTAACTAAAAAGCATGCCTATATACTACATCTGATGCATTGGATGATGATCAGACGACCAGCCTTAATGCTGAACAAACCCAGCTCTAACGGTAGATTCAGCTCATCTGCTTGCTGGCTCCGTTTGTCACCTTCCTCTTTTCGAAACCTCATGAAGTATTTAAAGGGTTTAAGTTTGGTCCAATAAAGAAAATTAAGATTATGGTCATTTAACCAACTAATGGAACTTATGGCTTTGTCAGCAGGTACCACATCCTGCTGGAAATTAGGCCAGTATTTCCATGAAGCTTGTCAGCAGAAATGTTCTGATTATGCAGATTTCATACTTGATAAAACACGGCCGACTAATGGCAATGAATGACATGTCTTCCCAAGTCATCACTGTGGAAATGTCACACTGGATCTCAAGTAACTGCCTCCCCACTTGCTCTGTCGTTTGTGCACATTTGCCTTCCGCAGATTTTCCTTCCATTCACTTTTTGATATGCTCGGATACAGACGTCTGAACAGTCAGCTTTAGAGCAATGACCTTTTGTGCCTTAACCTCCTTATGGAGGGTGTCAATGACCGTGTTAAGTCAGCATGTTTCCCCATGCTAGTACAGGCTATAAAGTAGAATACAATCAAATTATTTCTTAATGGCCTTTTAGAATGCATTCCTTTTCTGACACTGAATTTTACACATTCAAATTTCTGCAAAACTAATATATCAGACTTTGTCTAAATATTCTTTATTGTATAAGTTTCACTTTTTGAACAGAATTCCTGAAATAAACCTTTGAATGATAGTTATTATGTACTATCAACATACTAAGGTGCAGCTATACATGTAACATCTACCCAAAAAGCACCTGGATAGAAAATCCACCTCAGAGATAATCTGTAATGAGAAGAACGGCGCATGCGTGTCATTTTTCCATCGATGACACGCGCTGCCACAAGGGCCATTGTGTCCTTTGAAACATCAAAACTTTGCGGAAAAAGAAAAGGTTGCTGATGTTACGCTTGTTACAGGGTTATCTAATTTTAGGTGTCAGACTGGATTGTGACTCATCAGGATTAACTTTCAGAAGACATTTGATTTCCTCCCACTGAAGACAATCTATCCAATTTACAAAATAACTTGTAAAAGTACAGCAGCGTCAGAACTGCAGTGGAAGAATCAGATAGAACTGAACTTCTTGCTGAAAGGAAATGTTTTTGTTTTGTACTTATGTTATTTAACATCTGATATCACCCGTTACTAACGGCTGTGCTTCTGTCTGTCAGTGTCCCTCGGTTCAGACGTGTTTGAGCGTCGCAAAAGGTTCAAGCCGCTGTCATGTTTAGTTGAAGACTGAACATGCAGACATGTTCAGTTCTCACATTACTGGAGAGCACAGCATGCCTGAGAGCTGCTGTAGACTTTGATCTTGTTATGATTGGATACAGTTACATTGAGTCAGTGCGGTCATGCACATGATTCTAAGCCGGAAAAGAAAAACAATGAGATAAAAAAAAATAAAAATTAAAAAAAAGCAGGAAAAAACATGAAAAATAATTCAACAAAAATATCCAGCAACTGTACTCCGTGATGAAGTAGACGCATCTTTAGAAGGACTTTGTTATTTTTCCTGACGAAGTTAAAAGTAAAAGCTGTGTTAGTGTAAATGTTTCAAAGAGGTTTATTGATATCAGGGTTCATACACATTTCAAAAGGAATCTCTTAGACTTAAAGTCGTAGGGAAGCCAATGGTTGCAGTAGGGCTGGGCGATATAGAAAAAAAGCTTATCGATAAAAAAAAATGCATATTGATCGATATCGATAATTATTGAAAAGATTTGAAACCATATTTTATGTGCAGCTCTGCCTGGACTTTTTATGATCTTGCTAAATGATTTAATTTTAATAAAGAACACAAACACAGACTTCCAATTAAATATTTATTTAACCAACTTTTTTAACCATAACAGAATTGTTTTAAAGAAAAATAACTTAAGAGACCTGAGTTATGTTATTAAATACTGACAAAGAATAAACTAAAGTGACCAGAAAAGAGACCATTTAAATAAATAAATGGGACCCCCCCCCCCCCTTCATTCTTCTAAGCTGAGTTTCCTGCTTTAACCTGAGTTATCACTTTGAAGTTGCTGGCCCCTCAGTATTTTTCTCTCAATTGTTAGAACTACATGGGAATCTGCCCAGAACTGAAAAAAAGAAAAAAATCTTGGGTAATTTCCCGAAATTCCCCAAGATTCCTCGGAGGAGAGCCACAGCTCGTACTCCTGCGGGTGTGAGCGGCTGAGATGATAAAAAAAAGTTGGTTGTGTTATCAGACTTGGTTTTCACTGGTTCCCGACACATTTTCCAGATGACTGTGGTTTGTTTTTGGTCCGACTTGCCATGACCGAAATACTGCCGAACTGGCGAACTACAAAAACCCTTCTTTGAAACAATTTCCTCCGCCTCTCCTTGCTGCAACATCTTCATGCTCTGTGTTGTGGTTTGAGAGGGCGGCGCTTGGTGACGGCGTGCCTGGGTCCGCGATTGTGATTGGTTGGGAGGAAGTAGTGACTAGCATAAACCTACATGCTAGGCTACAATGAGAAGGAAGGAAAACTGCGTTTCTTTTTTATCGAACTTTTATCGACTCTCTTTTTTTCTATTGAGCCACACGTCTATCGATCGATATATATTGTTATTGAATTATTGCCCAGCCCTAGTTGCAGTTCTGAATTCTACCGAGTGGTGACGACTTTACACGAGTGAATAAAGTGAATGTGATTGGTCGATTATCAAGGGGGCGGGATTGTTGGGGCGGAAGGTCAGCAAGCCGGTTTCTCTGAAGATTCTTGCTAACCAGTTAGCAACTTAGTGCTAGTAGGTTCCCAATGGGAAACATTGGGACCAAGTTGCACTAAATTGGTGACTTAGAAACGACACTGTCAAGGAACGCTATGGACAGCGGAAACATGCAAGAGTTTAGTGTCGGAGGTTCTGGATGAGTCTCCTCTGTCATGCACTTTTTATTTAGAGGAGGAAAGCGGGGACAAAGTATTTATGGAAGAAGGACGCCAGGGCGGCAGAAGCTTGGTTTGGTGTAGAAGGCTTACAGCCGTACATGTTTGGGCCCTTGCCAGTTCTGTTAGCTCTACGCCGAAGACACAGACATCCATCCCCGTGAACACTGGGACGGAACTCAATAGGAAAGTAAATTATTCTTATTTCCACCGTTGCGTATATTAGCTGCGACATATGAATCAAGATACTATGACAGAAAAAATTTGATTGACAGATGACCGTTGATACGTGATTGG
This sequence comes from Cyprinodon tularosa, assembly GCF_016077235.1. NCBI lineage: Eukaryota > Metazoa > Chordata > Actinopteri > Cyprinodontiformes > Cyprinodontidae > Cyprinodon > Cyprinodon tularosa. The sequence goes on along the minus strand of NW_024038040.1, from coordinate 67,532 downwards.
CCGAATTTAGGTGTACAAGCTGACGTATAACTAACTGGCCTGCATAAAATAACAACAAAAAAAACGAAACAGATTTTAAGACAGGATTATTTTAAAAATAGAAATGTTCTACCTTTTGGGACAATATAGTCTGATAAAGATTACATTTATATACGTTTAAGCCAGAATGATTTGAAATTTAAATAGGACTTTCCTACGACTTCAAATATGAAAAACTTGTAAGGTATTTTCTGCACTATAAGGAGCACTTAAAAACCTTTCATTTTTTTGTTAAACGACAGTGGGCCTTATAGTGTGAAAAATACATAGAAATTCAATTTTTCTCTCTAAAAAGGTGAATTCATGACCCATTGCTGCCTTTTGTGAAGCTTTGAATATAAACTGTTTAAATACACACACTGGGAAGGGTTTGAAGACCTATTGCCGCAGTTTTTCAAACTATGACATGAGGAGTGATACACATTTCTTAGCCAAAATCCTTAAATCAAATTCCATCCTACACAGACAGGATAGGGTTCATTTTTCTTAGATAATCACCCTATCAACCTGTCAGACGACCCTTTATACCCGACAGAGAGAAGAAGGAATGAAAAGACTGACAGAGATGCAGAGTGGATGACGGCGGCCACAATGAAAAACTCACCCCTCCGCCTGCCTCCCAGCCCTTAGGGTAGCGATATTGGAAAGCTGTGGGTACTGATACCTGAGAGAGCGCTGGGGAGTGGGCATGACCAGGCGGCGTTCCCGCCAAGTTGGGGTGTCCCTTTGTGATGTCGTGAGTTGTGTAAGCAGGGCCAGGGTGCCGGGGTACCTGCGCAGCACAAAAAGCAGAGCAGTTAGCCAGCTAACCACGATAGGATCAGACAGAGGTATGCATGGCAGGAACAGCAGGGCCAGGATTTGACAGGTGATTACTCCGCCCTCCTGCTGAGGAGTAGAAATTAAGCACTCAAGGTGAAGAACTGTCCCTTGCGTGTGCGCAGCGGGGAAGGCCTGCAACCGCTGAAGCTTGCTGTGGTTGTGCACAAGACCACAGCCCAGAGTGTGCAGTGAGAGGATGCACAGACCTCAGATGGTGGAATAACTAGATTACAACCCCACTCATCTGTAACAGCTTAATAAGGCCATTTAGACAGTAATAGAGCCCTACACTATATAAAAGTAGCTTTAAAAAATAGTTGCAATGGTTAAAATGGGATCTAAACTATCTATGAAGAATAATAACGTGATTTACTTCTCTTTGAAAAGCATCCTAAGATGAAATCATCCAAATTTGGGCTTGATCATAGCTGATCCGACAACGAAAAACCAACTAGACTACGTGGATAAAATAAATAGGTTTATAGCTGAGTCGGTGGTGCAACACATTCAAATAAAATAGCAAAATAATCGTGTCATACATCAGTGCTGCTCTGTGTACAATCAGGTTTATCTCCAATGTAATAGAGTCTTAACATTTTTCCAAAATTTCCCAGAGCTCCTAAATATAAATCAGAGCCTTGTTATTGTAAAACATGAATGGAATGCAATCAGTTCTCCTACTATTCCTTTATTTTCTTTCAAAACTAAATAAAAAATAGAAACTTTAAAGATGTCAATCATTCCAAAACAAAGAAACTCCCATCTGTTATATGGGTAACCGTGGCTGATGCTTATTGCTGAGAAGATTTAAACAACAAAAACAGGGAATGTGTTTAGATCAGAAGTAAACTTACAAACTACTACTTTCCCCTCCTACAAAGGTTCATTTAAAGACTTAAAGCCCACATAGGATAACAGAGAAATTAAATGAAAATCTCAGATTTATTCCTTCTTAAAACTGATCCCACTCCCACAGAAAAAGAGGAAAGAGGATCAGCTGGTGATAAGGTTTAAAAGAACATTATTCCAAACAGATGACAAAACAAAGTGTTACAAAAAAATATTGAATAAACTTCCATCTATAAGCCAAGTTATCAAATGATCCACTAATCTGAAGACAGTTTTTGTCAGCTTAAGATCAAACTTAAACAGAACACTGCATCACAAAACACTAGTAATCAAAAGCTGGTATGAACAGATGTGCTATCGAACGGTATCAAATCAAATCTAAGCCCTACAGTACAGACATTCAAAATTCACCTAATATTTTAATCCATGAATGCATAGGTTTAGCAGTAGAAATTGCAACATAACTACTATAATCTCTATTTTTCTGACTGAAAGCAATACTTTTATTTGCAGCTACAGCGGCTGCAGTGATCTAATGTATCTACAGTAGAGATCTGTGCAGCATCTCTCCAGCATGGCCCACTTCCCTAACATGACCTGGGATAAAACCACTAGCTGCTGCTGCCAGGGGAGGAGCCTGCTCTACTTGAAGCCCATTCTAAGGACATACAGCGGAGAGCGAGCGGACGGATGGGGGAGGGGAGCTAAGCAGCTATATGGCAGCTGTACGTGAGAGGAAAAGGGGAAGGGGGGGATAAATAACAGTGACCAAGTAATCCCCACCTCCACCACACAGAACAACCATTCCATGTTTATTTCAACCAGTGTCGTCAGTGTTACGCTGAAACCACAGGAAAGCTGGAACATCTTGTAAAACCTTATCTGTTATAGTCTGTGTTGTAGCAGATAAAGCACCAGTATAAATAGGCTTTCTTCCAAGCAAACAGATGCGTTCCTTGTTCTGTTTGCAGTTACTCCACGTTCCTCCCTATTTTCTGAAATGTCTTCTATATGGAAAACAGATTCTCATGTAGAGAAGCTTCTCCAGCTTTCAACGTTTAGCTTTTCCCTGCTAAGCTGAAATAAAGGAGAGGCATCAATAAAATAGGTGCAATCTTTAGTTATATGCTTGATAAAAACAGGTCAGGAGCTACCACCCTACAGAGAAACTGAAACTAACATTCCAATCTTTTTTACAAGGGTCAGCAATATTTAAAAAGATACATTAAAAAATAATAAAAACAGTCGCTTTTAAAGAGATGGATGAAAAATTCTTAGTAGAATCTGAGCGATTTCTACACAGCAGGTTGGTTACTGGATATTCCCATTCAGCAGTATGTTACTGTCATGTCTCTTGATGTAAATGACCTGTCAGAGTCACTTCCAACTGACAGGCTTATATCAATGCCTATGCAGCTTTCTACCAAAGCTAATTACTACTCTCCAGGGGAAAAATATAAGTACTACTTTTCCCCATTTAGAACGACAAATTCAAAGCCCCTTCCCTGCAAACTATTTATTATATTTGCAAAAGGTGTGAGCTGTTTTTCCAGTTCAACAATCCACGAGGTATTAAAATTTCTTACAGTAGGAGATGGGTTCTAATGGCTCCTACATTCGTTACCAGTTCTTGTTAGTTAGTTTTGGTCATTCTTGACTCCTCTGGAATTTGTACCGGGAGTTATCAGCCGATCTAAATTCTGTTATAAAACTCCAGAATCCACCAAAATCTGGATCTATTTTAATGATTCTATCAATGAATCTCAGGCCTTCCCCGCAGTTCTTGACCCAATCAGGGATTTGTGAAGCAGTGTGTTGTCATGTGGGTATCTCTTCTCTGAGTGACAGGTCTAATCCTGTAGAGAAGCTCATCAAACATATGGGAAGGCATTCACATATCGGGCTTGATTTAAAAAAAAAAAAAACTATTCTAAATATATATATATAAAAAAAAAAAAGAATAAAGAACACAGGAACACTGGCATGTGCAAAACTGATCTACTGATAAGGTGCAAATCAAAGTGTGCCTCTAAACTGAGCTGAATAACTGATATTGATGTTTTAGCAGGTTTGCTTTGATGAATAAAATCATATGCTGATGATTAAAATTCGCAAATAATGAGGCGGACGATATGCAGATGTCAATAACTATCCTACACACAGCGATCTTTCAAACCTCAAATTGTTTTCTCATCTAGATTTAACACGTTTGAAAGTCCGGAGCAAATTTAAACGCAAAAATATCTGCGGTAACTGTGGTCAGAATGGAGGCCTGGTTTTGACAACGGATGGCGAGAGAGAGAGTCTGTGTGAACATATCATGACAGCCAGAAATAACAACACTAGAGTCATATTAAAGAGAAAAAAGGCGCCTGCGTAGGACAGTTTAATACTTTGGGAAGAAAGCCATCTTTAAGTTGAATCATAGTTAATCTGTTCCACAACCAAAACACACTATGACTTTGCAGAATCGCCTGCATTTTTCTGGCATTACATCCTGTGCAGGCATTCTGTATACAGACAGCAGCTTTCTGGCTAATGCATCCCCGTCCAGGGTGCTTCATATCATGGCAGTGAAGATATTTTTGAACCAAAGACTCTATAAAAACAAAACTTTGTGACCCGTTAATACAAAACTGATAGCAGAACTATATGAGATAACCTGTGGGACACGTTTTGTCTGATGTGATCTTTGGGCTCCTCGGTCCAGTAAGATGATAAGAGATCTGCTGATAGCTGAAACTAGGCTGAAGCTGGGGTGCAGATTAATACTCTTTTAGATATGGGATGATTTAGTATATTTAGGTAAATAAACACAGTGCATCACCTGTGTTTAAGTCTGCACTATTTCTCATTTTCTGCTCTCAGCTTCTGCATCAGTCTGTTGTAGTAACCATGTTCCAGCCTTTTAGCAGCTGGAGCTATGGTCCAAGCCACCACCAGGGGGCTCTTCATCTCTGAAACAATTGCAGGGCCAGTGATACAGGTGATCGCACACCTATTTTAAAAGTGATGGATAAGCAGGTGTGACAGCTTTTTTTAACCATAAACAAACTGTTAAGAATTAAAAAGTATAATTTAATCGTTCCTAACTGTTTGATGCTTCTGGCATAAAGTCAACCAACGTGCAATATTCTTAATCTATTCTTGCAAATCGTACTTAATTCCTAACATTATCCATATTATCTTAATATTGAAAGTTTTGAAACCTTTTACTTTTGGGCTTCTTTGTCTCAAAGAAATTGGATTCTTCCCCCAAATAATGTCTACATGACCACTAAACCGTGTATACAGCCCTGTTATAGATGCAGACTTGCTGATGTAAAGAATGCACAATAGTAACTGGGTTGGAGATCTGAAGTTTAAGGCCTCTGTAGAGGAAAAATGAAGAGGGATTCTGTTTTTCCTCATCGCTGCGAGTTCAAGCACACATCCAGAGTGAAACAAGTGTGACTTTATGAGAGGAAAATGGGCAAATATTGTCAAGACAGGATGTGGCTTGATGATGGATTCCTAGCACAGCGACTAAACACAAAAACTGAAGTAAAGGTTGATTCAGCAAACTATTAGCTTAGGCCTGTTTGCATTCATGCACGCCCTTAAACTAAGGTATTTGCTTGATTGTTTTTTTCAGTTGAATCATACAGTATAAATATCAGATTTTATCTCAAACATTAGGCAGTTTAGAAGGGTGTGTATAGACCTGTGAGGCACAGCTTCTGTGTCTGATTTCCTTCTTTTTACTTAAAAGCGGTGTCAGTAATCGGCTTTCCACTACTCTATGAAAACAAATTTAATTTCCTTAGTTTTACATTCGATTTTAATCACTAAATACTCTAAGAATCATAATCTAAGTTCTCTAGAAAACATTTTTAGAGAAAAGGAATCAAATATGTTGATAATATTGACCTCCAATAAAATTATGGCAAAAAGTAGAAACAGTGCAGGGTTAATAGAAGCTAAGCTTTTAGTAAAAGGCAAATAATATTTAAAGTAACTCTGCAAATAAGGCCAAGTATGTTTTATCAGGAGGCTTTTGTTGAATTAGGTCTCTCACATTCATAGAGCTGGTGGAAAGGTTACTTAAATGAATTTGCCTAATATGCTACAAAAGCAAATGAGATCAGGTGCATCTTAATATACTTTAAAACAGCATCAAAAGGTTTGCTTTATTTTAGCATACGAATTCAAATAAATAGAGCTCATGATTTAAAGCTTAAGTACTGGTGGAGCAACTGTTTATTTTTCATGATTAGGGGTTACAGCTAATAAAAAACACATTTTGGTTTCTCTGACCATTCAAATTTCATAAGATCAATACAAAAAAGATGATGCTGCGGGCTATAGTATAGGGAAGAAGAATGCTGAGTTGATAGATGCCCAATAGACACTCACACCTTCCAAAAGGTCAAGAGCAAAGAAACTAGTTGATCATAGTTATAAACGGCAGAATACTCTTAATGAAAGGAGTGACAGGAGAAACCAACAGGATTAACCACCGCCATAAGAAGTCTGAAGACTATGGCCTTTAAAAAGTTTCAGGAAGATCAAAAAACATGAGCTGAGGCTCAAAACATAAACAGCAACCATTACTAGGATTTCAATGTTTACATGTCCAGTAATATAGTCACTATTATTTGTATCGTCCACATTTGTTTCACTGGACAGTCTGCTTTCCTACTCTAAGCGAACAGCAGCAAAGTTTACTCCCAGCAGGGTTTACCGACACTTCTTGCTTGCTCAGCACCAGAGGTCAAATCATCCTTTATAGCAGCTCTTAGTTAGCAGGCGATCTGAGGAACCAAACCCTGCAGAAAGCAACCTAAAAGCTACAACAGCACCAAAAAGCTAAAGGCATTGCTTAAAGAAACCTTGCCATCCTTATAACTGCTCACCACTGAGGACAGTTTGCCTTCATTCAATGCTGCACTGATGCAGTAAGTCATGCAAAAGGATCCAATCCATTGATAAAAGCAGGTACTGTAATTTTCATGGACGTTCAATTCAGTTTATTTCTATAGCGCCAATTCACAACATGTCATCCCAAGGCACTTTATAATAATCCAGTCAAATTGATTCAAAGTTTTCTATCTAAAGAAAACCAGTTCAATCATTTCCATATTAAAAAATAATCTACCTAATAATCAAAATTAAAAGAAATAGATCACTCCACATGCTAAACACGCACTTAGATGTGAATTACTGAAATCACTGCGATTAAAATGATTTGAGATGAAAACACTCCCCTCATGTCAGCATATGACCAATCATTGTGAAGAACCGTTTTTAGAAAGTGAAGCTGATCATCAATCATGGGAATCCTCAGTAAATTAACCTCACATAAAAAATCTAATTATTTCTTGATGTCACTTGTTTGAACATTTATCTAATTTCTTATAAGTTTTATGTCATCTCTTGCCCTCTTCTCACCAAATTTATGCATTTACATGACACCTTTACTGTTTGTCTAATCCGGGAGTGCTCTGGAAGATAAGGAAGTGTGCCATGATTGGGATTTTCTGGTTAAGTAAAAAAAGGAAAAATCGGAGCATAGAGACTCACGCTGTAGACAGCGACTCCAGGCTGAGTGGAGAAGAGCCGTTCGTCTAGTGAAGACTGAACTCGAGGGATTCTGGGGAGGGCGTGTCAAAGAAAAAACCCGTCATCCAATTAAAAAAAAAAAAAAAAACTGAAACAAGTTTCCTGTTAAAGAGTCTGACGGCTTGGCAGGTAAGAAACACTTAGAATCAGACCAGGACTGAACTCATTCTTATAACGTTTTGCAAAAAAGTTTAGCGTGTGTCAGACGGGGGACTAAACTATGAGAAAAGAAAGAGTTTGATTTGCTTTAACTTTTGGAAGAATTTACAGGAAAGGGATATCCCTAAACCCCAGTGGCTTGCATAGTTAATGTGATGAACCCCCACTCCCACCCAAAATGCCCCATCTCTCAGAGAACAGTATGTACCTTCAACATTTTGCAAGAGTTAAAAGGAAAATCTGACATGGATTTCTGGGTTTATTCATGCAGGATGACTGCCAAAGAAAAGGATTAGACAACTGTTCAGCCTTAACACAGGGAGATCACAATATGGATGCTTTAGCTTCTCATACTGTTGATAGAATAATAATGGTAGCTCATAGATTCCCTGACGACTCATTGAAAATGCAAATCTATATCGCTTCTGGCTTTATGACGGCCAGGGTAACTTTCTTTTACAGCTTCTGAAACATGTAATAATGAGCCTCTCTGGGTAGATATCGGTCAGATGTCCGGACGGACGAAAGGGGGAATGTGTGATATTCACACAGCAGAGGGAAGCCCTCAGATTAGTAACCTGCTCAGGCAGCCGACTGTGACAGGCAGCCTCACACGCCACTGATCACATGGTTTAAGGGAAACAGAACGTCTGGCTTTCTTCCTTTCACCCAAATCACGCCTCCTCCTGCCCTGAGCTCTCCTCCTTCGCACTGCTCCTGCCTGAAGGGGCCCATCATCTCTGCTGGACCCCTGCCAACACCCCCTACTCAGAGAGAACAGAGGGGGGGGGGGGGGGGGGGGGGGGGGGGGGGGGTTTGTTAAGAAAGTGAAGAACCCTAAATAAAAGGCGGCGGTTCAAAATGAAGAGGCGCAGCAGGAAACATTATCTGTTGCCACCTCTACTTCTAGACATGAGGAGAGTTGTAGTAATTACAGGCTGACTTTCTCCACAACCATATGATAGTTTAGGTGGGTGGGAGCAGAAAACGCTGCATAAAGATAATTTTTACTATTTGTTTCCTTGAACTGAGCTCTAGAGGGGGAAAAGGATCCTGAGACGGTAACTTCAGAAAGGCTGATTCCTTAATGATTCACACCGTCTGCAGCACCCGAGAAAAGCAGCCCTCCAAGTCATGAATACGACTATTCATGACTCACTGTCACAAAAATAAGTCAATATAAAAGAAACAACGTCAAAGACTATCACCTCACACTGGAAAAAATAAATCTAAATCTAGATAAGTAATTTTTTTCTTAAAATAAGTACATTTGTTCTTGAATTGAGAATGTAAAAGGGAGGTTTTGCCAATGGAACAAGACAATTTACATTTAAAATAAGAAAGCGCAATTGCATTGTCTTATTTCAAGTGCATTTTATCTAAATATCTTATTTTAAGAGTAAAAATACTCATTCCACTGGCAAATTATCTCATTTACCTACTCAAAATTAGGATAAATAAACTTAATTTGAGAAATTTCTACTTATTTCTAGATAGTTTTTCCAGTGCAGCATTTGACAGTGTAAACATATGACAGAGATTTTAATTGTTGTCTGAAGGGGAAAAACAATCAAAATGACTTTTCTGGACTTTCTTTAGTTAAAAAGAAAATCAAAAGTTGCAAAATCTGAATGCAAGCAAATGGAGCTTTTGGCTCTATGCTACCGCTGGCTGGCAGCAACAACTGGCCGGGAGGTGAACCCAGGTTAATACGGCACTGAGCAGGTGCATTTTCACCTGCAAGCAAGGCGCAGACACAGGCAGGAAAAACAGATGCAAAAATCAATCAGATGAGGTCAAGAAATCTAGGGAGGAAAATCAGGACTGTTTCTTCTAAGAGAAGCCACATGGCACAAAGCCAGCATGCAGATTTCTGTTTCATCCGTAGGAGAAAAAAAAATTACCAAAAAGAAAAAAACCTGCAGTGGTGCAATTGACACCAAAGCATCACTTATTCATATGTTGAACTCCATCTCTCTAACAAATAACCCTCTGGGAAACAGTCTTCCTCAGAAAGTGGTTATTTTTGCTCAATTGTTCCGCTCTCTCCTCTGTTACAGAGTTTCTTCAATATTAAAAAATGCCACTAAATGTTTAGAATATAAAAAGAAAGAGACTGACATCAAATTCTGACTGGCTTTAACCATCATTATCAATATTTACTGTATGTTACAAGAAATAATGGCTTCTTAAAGGATAAAGGAGTGTCATACCACAAGATCAAATGCCTTGAGGTGAAATATCATCCTAATCAAGCCCTCCTACAGGATAACTGTGCAACCAGAGATGCAGATCCTTCAAAGATACATACTGAACGTCTAAGTCACAAACCAAGCCCAAAGAAACACAGAAATAATTAGGTTCTGCAGAGGTGAAAATACAAGCATTATGGAGAAATGTTTAGCAATGCTGTTCCAAGGCTAAGGTCAGTGCACCTAGAAAAGATCTATGGAAGTGAAGAAAATAACTGAAATCTAGTCAAAATGTGCTTTGTTAATCCTTTCAAAGGAAATTCGCTTTCATGGTGGAAAGAAACACTGAGGAAACACGACTAGGGTTAACATTATGACCCTTAGTTCATTTAATAGGAACTTTTTATTGATCTAAATTAGGGGTGCAGCTTTTAATTGTTTTAATAATCAATTGTTCTAGTGATTACTTTTTCCAATAATGTAAGAAAAGATCTTAGTAAATAAAATAAAAAATGTGGGAGCATTTTAAACTGAAATATAATTAATATGCATTTTAAATAGCAAAAAACACGCAAAAAAAGATCTACACTATGCTGGGAATATGGCATTTCAATAAATATAAGAAAATACATTTAAATAGATGTATTCATGTATGCATTATTCACAAGTTTATCTGGTTTTAATTTGGTTCATTTAGGTATTACCTACATAATTTCACATGACTGAGATGTGATAAAGTAAAATTTAATTAAGGTTGCACATTTACACTCAGACAAAATTAATCTGTCAAAGTGCCTGTAAATATTTCATTAAAATCTTATTGGGATAAACAGATGTCAAATATCACATTAAACAGCTTTAAGTTGGAGTTGCTTTGTCTTTTCTATCAGTTCAGGGCTTGACGTTAACCATCACCCGATCGCCCGGGGCAAGTACTTTTTATTGTTGGGAGAGTACAAATTTCAGTGATCGCAAAAAAAATTATTTATCACTCAAAATTACTTTAAAATCACCGACATTAGCTGAAAACGACCCAGCCGGCGCCATTTTTGTTGTTTTGTTTACATTCTCGCGCGATTTGAAAAAGCCGCGAGATTTTCCGCCAGATGGCGTGATTTTTATCAACCTAGTGGTAATTTTGATGTAGTTACCAAAACGACAAACAAGCTAGAAAGCGCTATCATATGGCAGTCTTCTGTACAGTGGTCATACATTAAAAAATGTTCATTCATTTCTTTTCTCTCAGACATTGGAGAGGTGCATTTAAATGTTATAGAGCTAAACATGTTAAATTGGTGACCTGTTATGTTATTATTATTGTCTTGTTGCTGCATTTATTTTGTCAGGGAAAACTAATCCTCAGTCAGTTAAAAGTCAGGGAATTCTGCGATTATGTAAGACTGTGGAAACCCTGTATAAAATAACTGTATAATGATTCTCTAGAAAAGTCACATTATGTTAATAGTATTATCTTGTATGAACATACTGTGACTCTAAAGTAAGTTATTCATTTGTGACATTGAATTCTATCTTGTAATTTATCTTAAGTTTTTTACCTGTCAAGTTTTTTTTTAGATTTTTAACATTACAATTTATATTTTTCCAAGCACACAACAGTTTAAAGCAAAGTTTAGTTTGAAAAGAATGTGTAGGAAGGATTGAAAAGCATGTTAACACGGTAATATAGGCTTGAGTTCATTATCTGACGCATGCATATACACACCAGGAACCTGGAAAATAAAAATACTAAATTACAAAAAACATTAAAAAAACAAACATGTTTCATTGATATATATACAAAAATGATTATTAGGAACTATATTTATCAAACATTATACTGGGCAATTAAAAATTGTTTCTGGGCAAATGAAATGTGAAAGTCAAGTGGTAAAAATCCTTAACGTCAACCCCTGCAGTTGATCATAAACCCATTGAAGTTGCCTTTCAGAGGCATCCATCTTTCACAGCTGTAGTACGCAGCAACATCTCACCAAGAGTCAAAGGTCAAGTTAGCAAAGCTAATATTTCAGACTAATTCCACCTTTGGAATCTGCAGGTGAATTTGACTAACCTAAGCAGTGAGTGCAGACACATGTACAAGTAAAAAGGAAAGATTACTTCATAAAAACTGTTAATATACTGACATCCATGAATCCGCAGCTCTCGCTGATTTGCCATGTATGCCGTCCGTCTCTAGCTGGTTTAAATGTGGAGCATTTTGTGGAACATCTAGACGGATACATTCCTATTGGGAAAGCAATGATCTGGATGCTGTGTGAGGATGGAGGGGATGGGCGATCAAACCATGAAGGTTTAAAAATTATTTAACTTTCAAGCAAGAATGAGATTTAGAATTCAAAAACTCCTAAAAATACATGTCGCCCGGAGCAAGAAGATGCGTTCAGCACGATACAGACATGTTTCGGTCCAAAGAATTGCAGTAAAGTTTATGATGTCAGCATGTCTATGGAGGACCACCTCAGCCATATAAAAAAATAAGGAAAGAAATACTCAATAATTAAGGATTTAAAATTAAGAAATTAATTGCCCTCCAAAATACAATCAAATAAATTTAGGTAGAAATTAAATTATACAGTGAAACATAAATATATACATCTCTTTTAAATAGCTTCTTTATTTTTATATATATATATAAATATATACATCTCTTTTAAATAGCTTCTTTATTTATATATATATATATATTAGGGCTGCAACAACGAATCGATAAAATCGATAAAAATCGACTTTTAAAAGCGTTGGCAACGAATTTCATCATCGATTAGTTGTGTCGCGCGATTATTGCGTCATCCGCCGCGCCGTCATCACTGCCTCTTGACTGAAAGAGGAAGAAAAAAAAAATATGGCAGAGCGAGTCAGCGCTGCAGGGCGCAGTGTTGCCAACTCAGCGACTTTTCAGACCCCTCCAGCGACTATTTTTCAAAAAAGCGACTAGCGACAAATCTGGCGACTTTTTTCGGTGTCACTGGCGGCTTTTAGAGACTCTTACGTGAAAGCATGTATCGTTCCTACTCTGCCGTGGGGCGCCTCCCCCACCCCAACCGCGTTTTCCCGCAGGAGTCCCTCTCAGTCAGAGCCTCAGCGTCCAGACTGCAAATGAAGCGCGCATTCACCGGGATTGACGGCGCAAATTGATCACAATAATTAAAATAGCCTGCGCTTTGTAAAGTGAAAAAAGTACGACGGAGTATTAGGGCCACACATGAAGAGAAAAAATATTTTTGCCATGACGAGATTAAACTCGACATGTCGACTTTAAAGTCGACATGTCGACATTAAACTCGCCATTTCGAGAATAAAGTTGAAATGTCATGTTGAGTTTAATCTCGACGTGTCGACAATAAAGTTGAAATTAGTTCAAGAGAGCCAACCGCTGCACAGGATACATGCACAGAATCCTAAACAGTTGCAGCACGTCAAAGACTACCTTCACTCTTAAAACGCAGACTGCAGCTGTGGAGCGCGGTTGCTCTTTTCTCCAAACTTTGGAATGTCGAGATTAAAGTCGCCACGATATATCAACTTTATTCTCGAAATGGCGAGTTTAAAGTCGACAGGGCGAGTTTAAAGTCGACACGACATTACGACGGAGTATTAGGGCCACACATGAAGAGAACAAATATTGAGATTAATCTCGACGTGTCGACTTTAAACTCGCCCTGTCGACTTTAAACTCGCCATTTCGAGAATAAAGTTGATATATCGTGGCGACTTTAATCTCGACATTCCAAAGTTTGGAGAAAAGAGCAACCGCGCTCCACAGCTGCAGTCTGCGTTTTAAGAGTGAAGGTAGTCTTTGACGTGCTGCAACTGTTTAGGATTCTGTGCATGTATCCTGTGCAGCGGTTGGCTCTCTTGAACTAATTTCAACTTTATTGTCGACACGTCGAGATTAAACTCAACATGACATTTCAACTTTATTCTCGAAATGTTGAGTTAAATGTCGACATGTCGACTTTAAAGTCGACATGTCGAGTTTAATCTCGTCATGGCAAAAATATTTTTTCTCTTCATGTGTGGCCCTAATACTCCGTCGTAAAAAAGTGATAACATGCAACTTTTTTCAAAAGAAATTAACATTGCACGGAAGCACCATGTTTGTTTGGTTTTAAAGTGGGGAAACGTAACGTTAGTTTCTCAGGTAGCTCATCTGATGCTTTCCTTACCTTGTTAGTAGGTTACAGACAGTGATAAGGTTGGCTACTTATTTTACTTTTAATTTCACTTTAATTAGCTTAAGCAGCGTTTATATTTACTTTATAAATAAATTAACTTGCAAATTATGAGGACAAGGCTTTTAAAGTTTAAATCTTCTGACAAAGATAAAGTAAAGAAGATCCTGCAATTTATGGAAGTAAAGCAGAATAAAATCCAGCAAGAGATCAGTAATATGTCGATTAATTATATGCCACATTCCCATGTAAATATCTGTCTTTGGAGGATGTGTTTTTTAGCACCCCTAGTTCTCTCATTTTTATTCCAAATACAATTTATAATTTGAATCACAGGGCTATTTTTATCTCTATGGTTCAGTATTTTCTCAAGTAGCAACTTTAACTGCTATACTTTCCTGTCTTAAAAGGCAGAACTCTTCTAGTCTAAAAAAACTAATTTGTTGAAATGGGGGGGGGCCTATTGTTTGAACCCCTTAGGGGCTTTTAAAAACAAAAATGTCTTTTTTTGCGCTTTATGAAACAAAGTAGCCTATATTTTGTGGATGTACAGCTACATTTCTCATGTAAGTTTGCGTAGTTTTAACACAAACATTTATTTTTCATATTGCACCAGTACAGTTAATGAGCAACCTGTACTTGTGTGCTTGTTTGTTCTGTCTATAATGTTTATTTTGGAATAAAGAGGTTAATATAAAAAATATTTTTTGTCCGATTCATCGAAAAAATAATCGGCCGATTCATCGATTTTTAAAATAATCGTTAGTTGCAGCCCTAATATATATATATATATATATATATATATATATATATATATATATAAAAACAAGGCCAAATCCTTCGTAATCTTTACCATCGACAGGCTGCAGCCTTGTCCCGAATTTCTCGTTTTCCAGCCACTTATGTTAAAATTTGCATTTTCCCATTCTCTAGCTTTTTCTGTGCCTCGAGTCTCTGTTCCCAACATATGGCGTTAGGATCAACCAGGAGCAGTTCCACGCAAACATGTGGCAACAGTTAAATCTGATATATTTATATATATTTTTTTATATAAAGCTTTTTAAATGCCATGATAATCACATTTAATGAATTTTAATTCCAATTAAGGCCTTAATTTAAAAAAGAATAATTTAATGACTTTTAATGACCCGCAGAAACCCTGAATAAAGGGGGTGAAAAAATACAAAGGAAGAATAAAACCCACAAAAATATTATATCAAGCACATAATAAATAAATAAAGTTGAAGAATATAATGGACAATAAATAAGGTAATTATTACAAAGGCGAATAAATAAAGAAGCTAATTAAAAGAGATATACATTTATGTCTCACTTTATAATTTAATTTCTACCTACATTTATTTGTTTATTGTATTTTTAGGGGCAATTAATTGTATGCTTATTTATTTATTGAGCATTTATTTAGTTGGTCTGTCAACTACAGGTGGAAGGCTGAAGCAAACATGGCTGCCAGATTTAGCTGGAATATCCTCCATTTGTTTGTCCAGTTTGAAGCATCAAGAACCATGAGGTTACTGAATAGTCACCACAGCATGGCACCTTGTAGGAATATTGTAGCATCGCTGTTATATTTGATGCATACAGTGTGTGTGAACTGTGACACTTGCAAAGGAATTTTCTGACAAATCTACAAAACAGCAGCTGCCTTGTGATCAAATTATGCCAAATGCGTAATAATTAATTACTGGAATTCCTTGCGTCTTTTTACACCAATAAAACAAAGAACAAATATGAAATATTGTAATGAGGATATAAAATATTCAGTAGCCACGGGTTTCCGGTGACAAACATTGAAAATCATTTTAGCAACAATGACCCCAGATATCCCATTATCACGCTCACTAACAGCCAGAGGAAATTGCTTACATTGTTAACATACTAAATTTGAGGGCTCTCAAAATATATTTTTACTCTTTTCATTTCTTTGAGGACATCATAAAATAGATCCTTCCCCTCCTCTGTGTCCCCACAGAGAAACGTAGGCCTCGGTTAAGAGAATAAAGCTGCTGTAGCTCCTGCTTCATCATTAGCTTACTGTAAAGCCACTTAAGTGCTGAGTATGTGGGAGAGGGAGAAAGGCAAAGACATGAGGAAATATGGCCTGACAGACAGCAGGGGTGTGACCATGAGGATGGTATTGCATGATAAACTGTAATTGGCCAGTTGCTGAATAAATAAATAATTAAGGAGTGTAAAGTTAACAGCCTAGTAACTAAATAAATCATAAGGAAGGAATGGGAAAATGAGGCAAAAAGGGCCTGGGAAAGAGATGAGCCATATTTCTGTGGACTTCTCTTATCCATGCATAGTTATCACAAAAATCAAATGGTACTGATAACAATATCAAACTTAAAGATTGATTTTTTTGTTTGACGAAGAGTTACACCACATAACCGTCCTCTAAGTATTATACACGCATTCAAGAGGAATACAGAATCATGTCAGGAGGAGCAGAAGTACCAGGAATCGTCTCTGCTGCACAGAGCTTAAAGTGGAGGTACAGGAAGTGAGTGGAGACGGGCCAGATGGTGCAGATACAAACGTTTCTTCTCCCTGCCAGCTCTCAGCGCCTGTCTGCTGTTGCTGAGACTGCTCCTTCTCTACAGTACGAACAATAGATGGCTAAATGGTGGCTCAACACTTGCAAACCATATATTGATGGTTCTGGGTGGCTGCAAAAGAAACTATAAGTGATCTTGTCAGTTATAGGGTCAGAGAATCGGTGCAATGCAAAGAAAACTACCGGCTCCGGGATTCTGAAGCACGGCTTCATGGAAAGCCCCAAGAGAATCACAACCCTGGAGAATAAAACCACACTTTATCAATTTAATAAATAAATAAATAATCATTTTGGCGAAGGAAACTTCACTTAGCAGCATAGGAATGAAATTAATTCCTACTTTTACTTGGAAAATAAAATAAGCAAATAACTCCTAAGTGTGATTTCCCTAAGAGAGAATAAAACTGTTAAAGATGTGGTGAAACATTATCAGCTCATTGCTTTCTGAGGAAAGTGAACCACACTGCTGCTGATGAGACAAGCGTGAAAAACGCAAGAGAACAAGGTAGGACTTCCCTCTACTGATAAAGTGACAGCAGCTTAATGAGGCTGGATTCTCCTTCTCTGTGGATAGCAACATCCTCTCAACATCTAAGAGACAAACAAGGCCAGAAAATAAAGGATTATTCTGCCTCAGTTCTACAGGAGCTAAGAAAGTTCTCCTTTCAAGTTCTAAAATAGATTCCATAGTCACAGACAGTATGACTTTGTTCCATCTAAATCCACCAATATGGCAACATTAAAGAAAAACCTCCAAAACTTCCACCTTATCCTGACAAAAATCAACAACTTTCGGGAATTTTATCAATTATAGTAGGATTTCATTAGCCAACCAGTACAAACTACTACATAATTGTGTGATAAGTATGAGAAAATAACAGGGTTTAGCTCGGAGTCTATGCTCTCTAGAACTGCTTTTCCCTGCAATTACAGCTTTAAGTCTGCATGGATGGAGTCTGTTTCTAGCGTCCTTGCTCAGCCGCTCAAGCTCATTCAGAATGGAAGAAGAGCATCTGAGCATAGATATCCATCTAAAAGATGAATGTAGATTTATACCCAACCTTTGACCGAGTCATTCCAACATGAATCTGTATTAATCACCCTCTCTCCAAGGTAACTCAGCCTGAGTTCATCATTCTACTAAATGTAAAAAATGCACTTCAGTCACAAATCTTCTGCAGCCTCCAGCAAGTTCCTTCTGATATTTCGCTGTGTTTAGCTCCATCCATCCATCTTCCCTCTGAGCTCCTTCACTGACCCCGCTGAAAGGAAGCGTGCCCACAGAACGATGCTGATTCTACGAAAACCGTCTTTTCAGTGATGCGCTGAACTGATGGGCTTTCATACGACCCCCACAAGCTCCGCTGTGCTATGAAATCCGTTCAACTGGATCGCATCCAGGCAACAACGGTGCAAGTGGAATTGAGCTCCAGCCGCCGAGTGGAGCTGTGTGTGCGTCCACCACAGTGCAGTGAAAGATACTAACACGGCCAGAAGTTACAGTACGGCTCATAAACCATTGCAGAGATTCTCCTTCCCTTTGTGCCATGTCTCTTACGGGTCTTGGAAAGCTTACGGTTTTCTTTTTGCCATCCTTTAATTCAGTTAAGATTTGTGGAGTAAATGATTAATAGTCGTCCTGTTGACAGATTCCTTAAAATGAGTTGTGGATCTCTGCATCTCAGAATCATTACCCTTCTATTTCAATATTAAACGCATTTCAATAAAAAAACACTGAAGACTGCGGTGCATGACAAGAAAACAGAAATACCTTCACAATTCATAGGGTTTGATACATTTGCAAGGTGGTGGGCATCTTGTTTACAACGTTTTTTGGAAGGAAAGGTTCAGCATGAAAACGTCAGAGTTATACTGAGATGATAAAGTATGGGATTTCGCATTCACAATCCCTGATTTACTGAAGTTGTATATCTTTCTACTGCAGGAGGAAAATGGGTTGATAAAAAGAGGCAAAATCAACAGCGACTGAAGCTCCCTTCCAGCGTTTGGAGGATATGGAAAGAGATTTTGCAGCAGCAAGAGCGAGATGCTGCTCTAACTGAGAAAAATGGATTTCTGATTAAAATTGGCCACAATATTTACAGCAGAAGAAACAAATCTTACTTTTTTTTAAAGGTACAAATTAGGGCTGGGCGATATAGAAAAAAAGCTTATCGATAAAAAAAAATGCATATTGATCGATATCGATAATTATTGAAAAGATTTGAAACTATATTTTATGTGCAGCTCTGCCTGGACTTTTTATAATATTGCTAAATGATTTAATTATAATAAAGAACACAAACACAGACTTCGAATTAAATCTTTATTTAACCAACTTTTTTAACCATAACAGAATTGTTTTAAAGAAAAATAACTTAAGAGACCTGAGTTATGTTATTAAATACTGACAAAGAATAAACTAAAGTGACCAGAAAAGTGACCAAAATAAATATAACAAATAAATAAATGCCCCCCCACCGCCGCCGCCCCCGTTTCCTGCTTTAACCTGAGTTATTACTTTGAAGTTTCTGGCCCTTCAGCATTTTTATCTCAATTGTTAGAACTACGTGGGAAACTGCCCAGAACTGAAAATATATATATATTTTCCGAAGATTCCTCAAAGGAGAGCCGCGCCGGGGCCTACACAGCTCGTACTCCTGCGGCTGTGAGCGGCTGAGATGATAAAAAAAAAGTTGGTTTCGTTATCAGACTGGTTTTCACTGGTTCCCGACACATTTTCAGGTACAGGTCACTGATATTTACTGGGAATCATCATTTTGTACAAACACCTGGCATAGGCTCAAACCATCAACATGGAGGACTCTGCTAACTTGAAAGGTAAAAAGCTGCAAAAAAAAAAAAAGATGGAAGTCCTTTAGCTGACCGATGAACCCACTGGAGCGGGAAAGCTAAGAGGCAGCTAGAGGAAAAGACCCGAGGCGATTAGGGGGGAAAAGCCTGCAGTTTTCTCAGCTGGGACAGCAGAGGGGTGAGGTAAACTGTGGGGGGATGGAAGGAAACGAGTGAGAGCCGAGGCAAGCTGGGTGACCTGGGCCTTTGTTGGCAAATGGTGGGAAGCACCACCTTGGCCTCTCACTTTGAATGCTAAGCAGCAGAGCTTTTGTCTGGCAAGCGCCGCAGCAGACGCATGCGCTGGGCGTTTCTCGGACAACCAGGAAAATACACAATCTGTGTCTACACACACACACATGCCACGCAGCAACGGCATCCCTCTGTAAACCTCCATGCATCTCAGGACTCCACAAACACACACATTCTCCAAGCAGGAATTCCCATATGCCAGGAGGCCGGAGCAGACGCAGAGTAGCTCCCACACTTCTGACCTCAGAGGCCAAAGCAGAGTAAGAGGTCAGATGAGTAGCAACACCCAAAGGGACACTTTCCTCCACATAAAAATGTTTTTCCATTGATGCAATACCGGGCTGTGGTTAATAACGCCAGAGCCCTAAAGAATTGGACCGCATGCTTAAGTGTCCCAGGACAAATTAAAGAAGTTTATTTTTATAGCAGTTAGATTAATTTGCTTCGAATTGTGTCCCGTGTCAGGATTCAGAATTACTGTAATCTAGTATCTCATATCTTACCAATCTAAATACAGAAAATTAGCACTTAAAGTGTATGCTAAAGCTACACCCCCCACCAATCAATTTCTCAATTTACATCATTGGCAGTGTTATGCTATTTAACCAAATACATTAGGCCTGCAGCTAAGGACTATTTAGCTAATCGATTAATTTTTCGATTACATTTTCCATTTAATATTCGGATGGCAAACGTTTCCTTAAAGTAAATTTTTACGAAGAATTTAAACCAACTGAAACTAAAACTAAGCCCTTTGAGGATTTCTGGATAGAGCATATTAAAAGGACAAGAAAAAGTCCCATAACTGATTTGAGTGGGCTGCTCTTTCGGCTTAAGGCACGTTTTAGTCTGTAGACTGAAGTAAACGATTAATCAATTAATAAATTGGTTGCTAATTATTAAAAAAAATCAATAAATCATGATCAATCCGTTTCAGCCCTAAAATATAGCATTTAATGTTAGGGTTTCAGATTGGCTGTAAGAAGCCAGATACAGTGCAGTAACTTAACCCAACTATAGCCCTTCATTTATTTTACGTAATTTAGAATAATCAGGTAATGAAAACAGAATGAAGGGATATAAAATTCTTAAAGAGATGTTTGTTAAAGTTCTAAAACTATAATGTCTCCTCCTCTAGGTTGGACACAGTAAAATTCTTGTCTCCCAAAAACCAGAGGAGCGCCAATCAGATTTACTTAACGACTTAACGGTGTAGTGGAGAATTTTCACGAATTTTTGAAAAGACCCACACTCTCCACTTAAAAAATAATAATAATAATTAAGACTGGCATCTAAAATCTCAGATAATTTCATGCCAATAGAGAAACTCTGGTTGTGTTAAAAGATTCTGTAACTCAATGGATACATGAATCAGTAGTTTTATACCTTCAGTTGTTGACCTTTGTTCCCCGATTTACTAATATTGATCAAGCCTTTTCTACCGTCCTACAGTATAAAATAAGTAGTAAAAGCTGGTACAATTGTTGCTTATTGTTGTCGTATCGCCTCAATAACGGTATCTGCGATTCTCAAAGCTGCAATATCAGTATTGGAAATGAAAAAGTTGTATCACACCTAAATCTATTTCATGTAAAACCGTTTGCTGGTCTTGTCTGATGATTTCATGAATTTTTTCAAGGAACTATGACACATTTAAGTTATTTTAAATGTCTATTAGAATTAAAATATGATTAACAACTGCACAAATGTCCTTTTAAACTAAGCAAGTCCATTAACATATATTAAAGTTCAATGTATTTATTTAATGAGAAAAATGTCAATGTTTTTCAGGATTTGACAGACCACAGAAACCAAAAAAGAATAATAATGATAGATTCCAATCTCTAATGGACTGACCAAAGCATCACCACAAACCCATTAAAATAACTAGAGCTCTATCATATTTAAGTAACCATTATCCCAGTTAAAGGAGATCAAACCATTTTAACTGGTTCATAAAATGATAACCAAGTTTAGATTCCACAAAAATGTACCCACAGAGAAAGCTGACGGAATAAAATTTTTAAGATAGGAAAAAGAGAAAAGAAAAACTTTTCCATCTCAGCAAGGTAAACATGATTTCCGAGCATTTTCATTACCTCTGCTTTGATACCCCCTAAACAAATGTGAAAGTAGGTCAGGAAAACTGAACACTAATTTCCCCTCGAGTTAAAACAAAAGCCAAATTTCAGCAAATCGACATGTTTTCTTTCTCATCTAACCTTTAGGCCACTTCAAAACATCACATAATTGTGTAAAACATGATCAGCTGCAGAGGGGTCTGCAATGATACCTGCTGTAAGCTGGTCCTCACTGAGATATCAGAAACATGGAGTGATGGGGGACTAGGCTGATGCATCCCAGGCTGTCACATCACACATTCACACACAACCTAATCCTCCCTTTACTCACACACACTACTGATACCATGCTGTAAATAAAACAGGAGATGACCCAACCGTGGTGACTTTGCACCTTTAAAAGTAGGCTGAGGTAAAGTAAGGAGCATAGGACTAGAGTAATAAAACCAATTTATGGCAATAGCATGAGAAAAAGGAAAGCTGTGTTTATCCAAGCCTCTGATGACACTCAAACAAACCACATGAACTCAGTCAAGAGGCACTCCCTGACCCCTTCAATCATGAACTACTTTGTTTTTTGTTTTGTTTATGCAATATCGAAACAATTCCTGGAGCGCAGGCCTGTAACTAGCCTTTTAGCCAAATCCCCCCATAAAGCCACAGGTCAGCGCTCTGAAAGAGATGACGCCCATCAGCTCTACGCCGTAGCATCGTCTGACCTGAACACTTTGCCAAACACAGGGTCTGCCCATGCTTTAGCTTTGGCAGCGTTGGCGCTTTCACGCGGCTAAAACATCTTGCTAGGTGATATCACGAGCAACAACGAACAAAGCCGGTAACCGGCGCGAGCGACCCGACATAGCTCAGTGATGGAGCTCCCCTGCATCACATTATAAAATACATTTATACATCGAAATTAGAGCCCGGATACTAGCTTATGTAAATACAGATGAAATAAAATACACCAAAACACCGTAAAGTCCATAAAATCAACCTGACAGCTATTAGCTAGCACAACCGGCTTGATTAGCTAGCACTAGCACACTTAGCAGGCTAATTGTACCCTCCCCTCCCAGCTGCCTCCAACCGAAACTATCATCCCTACATCCAACCATGGCTACCTTCCGATAATTCAAACCCTGGGCCAGATGTTGACAGAGGAAAAAGTAGAATATATATGATCAAATTGGTGCGTTACCCATGTGAAAGGATACGGAGGTGGTGGTACGGCGCCAGGCTGGGGAGCAGTTGGGGCTCCCGGCGGTAGAGACACGGAGGTCAGGGTAGCCCGCAGTTGGTTCGACTGAGAGGGGCCACTTCCAGGTCCGCTAACTGCGACAGCGGTGGGCTTAGCGACCACTTTCGGTGGCAAACTCATCGCAGAAAAAGAAAAAAAAATCAAAAATAAAACACTAATAAATACTGATGCAAGCAAAGCTTAGCTTGCATTCATATAGTAAGCGTAGCTGATCCTGAAGCAGGCCCCAAATCCCTTTAACGAGCCGGGAGAACGAAGCTCAAATAGCAAAACACAAAAACGTCTTTTTTTTCATGGAAAGTCGCTGTTCGGATCAGCGGTGCTGTTCATGGGGACGGTTGGGAGGTTTAGCCTCCCTCGTCCGTCCGGGAACCTCTGCGGATCCGGCTCGGTTCGTTTTCTTCCAAACCAAACAAGTGGCCGCGCTCTTCTTGCTCCCTCGGCGTTTTACCTTTTCTTCTCGGCAATTATGTTTTCTATCATTTTTTTTCTCACAGAGATGGGAGACTTCGCCAACATGGCGTTGCGGCCGCTTTCAGCAGTCCGGGCAGGACAGATGATTCGGCAATCCTCGGCCAGTTACGGAGTCGCTCGTTTAATCAACTAACCTTCAATCAAAACACACGCAACGCGCCTCAAAACTTGGATTAACGCCATTTTCCCATTTTTTTATTAACATATTAAATTCTATAAAATAATTTTAATTAAGAACTTAAAAACGGGACTAAAGCTGCAATTAAAAAATGTCAAAAACTTACATGCATTGCACTATATTTTATATACTCTAAATGATTGTAATTTAGGGGTTCATAAATTAAATAGAGTCATTTTAATGTCCAATAAGTAATTAATAATTAGACAGATAAAGGAATACCTATTAAATAACCACAGACCACTGACAGTGCAGTTAAATGCCACTGTTGAGTCGGAATTTAAAACAAACGTGATAACAGCGCCATCTACCGTTCAAATGCAGACATTACTCATATTTTACTTTAAAAAAATCATCTAAATAAATATAAAACGCAATCTAAACGTAAATTTAGACAATTCAAATTAAACCATAACACTTAGAAATATTTGTTATTGCCTCTGTATATCGATTTGTTTTTCCTGCAAATTAACCTAAATTAATATGATTGGGTATAGCACTGTGAACAGCCAATTTTGTGCGCTGTAACCATTGCATTGAACAAACATTTGAAATATATCATTCTGTGCATAAATCTATGTAATAAATGAGTGTTTAAAAATTGTTTTACTGAATAACTTGAATGTTTTCATGATATTATTACTTTCCCAGGTTATTCTAAAGGTAAATAACACAAAAACAATCTGTGAAAATGGCACAAATAACTTTTAAGATCGATTTTACTATACAAAATAATTTGTGACAAACTTACAAATAAAACAAATTATGTTACATCATGGCTTGAGAAATTGCTAATGTTCTAAATGACACATTTTTATAACAATCATTTTAAAATATTGCAAAGGCTTAATAAAAAACAACAACTGTAGAATAAAAACACAACACTTTAAAAAAAAACATTTTTTTTTATATAAATCTTGTAGGTAGCTTTTAAAAAAAATACCTATAAATAAACCAAAGCAGATCAAAGCACAGTGAAAGATGACATACATTCAAAAAAAGAAAGAACAAATATTTTTGCTTCTCCCTTGCTTAATGAACAGGCAGTTTGTGTAATTGTTTTTCTCCTGCCGTTGTGGAACTACGTATTTGGTTTCCAGTGTAGAAAACACATTTGTAGCTACGTTTAAGGTGAGGCAAACTATGTTTTAAATTAACAGTCCTTGTGACGAAGCAGAAAAGGCTGCTGTCTGCCACCTGAAGCAGGCACAGGTTGACCAGATAAAGAACCTGACAAGCGTGGAGTGGGACGGCGTTAAGGGATTCAGTGGTTCTTGTATTTCCGTCCGAAGAGACTTCGTCAGTGTGGTGGAAGTTTCTCTGTGTCCTTTTCACTGTTTGTTGAAAGGCGGCAAGGTCACCAGAGCTCACACTTATTTTTGGGGTTCATTGGAGCATCTGCTTTGCAGCCAAAGTGCTTTGAGAATTCCCGTGAGTTGGAGATGGTGCCGATGACTCTGAATCTTGACGGGCTGTGAGGATCAGTGATCACCCCCTCATGCGAGCTCTCGGGTGTCCTGACCGCACACCATACCTACAAATAAAAAAATAAAACATCTTTTAATCTCACCAATTTATATCCAGCCTCAATGATCACAGCTGCTTACTATCACTTTAGTGCATTCAAATTTTTTCCTGATTTTAAATAAACAAAAGACATGTTTGAGGTAAATGATTTGAATGTTTTTGCAAAGATGGATTTATGTTTTTTTTTTTTTTTTGTACTGACTTAACTCCAAATCTTTTCCAGGTTTTCCTCTAGTCGTTTGACAGCAATACAAGCTTCGACACATAAGAATGTTAATGTCTGGGTGTCTTTATACACTGGTGAGCTAAGAAAACATTATTTAGTGGAATCACATCTGAAAAACGAGCCAATGAATATATCTGATGAGACTTAGCTGTTACATCCTTAAATTAGGATTGTGATCAAAGTAATAATAGCATACAGTGGAGTTAAAAAGTATTTGACTGTTATAGCCCACCTGTCCTTTATAAAAAAATGTATTTCCCTATATGTCAGTTCTTATGTGCCTTAATTGTATTTATCATCCCTGCATCACTAAGGAAGCATTCTGGGCCACTCTTGGCAGCTGAATTGCTTCAATTAAGACGAAATGGAGGGTCTTCAAGGTTAAATTCTCTTGTTTTGGGTCACACCTTTAAATTAAAGACCAGAATTTCATCTGGCCATTCCAAAACCTTTGATTTATTTCTTTTTTAGTCATCTAGAGATGAATTGCTTTTGCTCTTAAGATTGTTTTGTGTTTTTCAGTAGATTATGATTCATGATTAGTTTAATTGCAGCAGGTTGTTCAGGTCCTGAAACAGCATGGCCCCCACTGCGTTTGTTGGTGTATTTGTAACAATGCTGTGTTGGTTTTCAGTATCAGAGTGCACCCCTTCCAACAACCTATGAGGCAAGTCATATCAGTCCATAGAATATTTTAAGCAAATTTGTTTATAGGCCTTAATGCTCTCTTTAATCAGCAGGGTCTTTCACTCTGGAACTTTGAGATGCTGCCATTTTAACATCTCTTTTTATTGTTGAATCATTAACAATGGTATTAACTGAGGTAATTTACAGAAATACATCTTTAAATGTTGTTCTGTGTTCTTTTGTGACCTTCTGAATAACTTGTTGATGTTTATCTTTAATAAAGCAGTATCTCCAGGGAAGGTTTGCCTTTATGTTTTCTCTACTGTGGTTAACTGGAGTCCCAAACCTTCCTGACTGAGAGATGTCAATGACTGTGTTTTAAATCTGCTATTTAATTACTTCATGCTTTCAGTCAGTTTATTTTTAAGTCAGTTTTTGATTTAACAACTCAATAAAAACTGGAGTATGCCTATAGAAACTGAACTTATACAAAATATATGTGATTACACTGAGTTAAGTTAGATTTAAGAAACAAAAGGTTTTTTTCTTTTTTATAAATAGATCCGTATTTAAAAACTGCAAGTTATGTTTAGTCTGGTCAATTATTTCTGATATATATCTAAATACTCATTAACAACAAAGCAATTACTTTATTTATCTATCAAAAAAGAAACAAAAAAAAAAAGAAAACTGCTGTTTTTTATATTGTAGAAAACTACAAATGGAGATACAGATTATAATTTCATGTTAATTAATTTTGTTCATTAAAGAGGAAATGGCTTTCTAATGCCAATACGATCAACACACACCTGTGCAAATCCCACAAAAAACAGCTGATGGTTCGTCATTCCCAGCGCCGGCAGCGTTGCTTCTTCACCATTCTTTCTGATCCAGTTCACATAGGCCTTAAAGCAACAAATAATCATGTTACACGTATGGAATCAGTTTTCTCTCCACTTAGGAAAGTACACATAGGATTAAACTTTGAATTATCCTGCTGTGGGAAAGTTTCTGCTTCCTGCTCAGTCATTGCTTTAGTTCCCAGTTACCTACTCATCCTCTTCATAGCATTTGACCTTTGATTACATGGAAAGAATGTGTTCATGTGAGGAAGTAACCAGAAGCTGACAAGGCCACTCATAGCCACCTGTTGCCCTGCCAGGCCTCACTGGAAACCCAACGACATAGTTTTTCCAATACAGAAAATTCAGGATGACCAACGAAAACTTCCACAGCTGGGATGATGGATGTCTGACCTTATAAATGGTCAAATCTTATCAAGGTTTTATCAGCACACGTAGTCACATTTTGACTCATTTTCTTTAAGAAATATCACCAAACATCTGGGAAATTCACCCCGACCTTGTAAGCAGCTTTTAATCCCCCGTTGTCAGCAATGTTCTCCCCCAGTGTGTGTCTTCCATTCAGAGGCTCTTTGTTGATGCTATAATTGCCGTATTGCTCCACCATGCACTGCGTCTGCCTCTTGAAGGCCTCCACGGATGAATTCTTCCACCACGGCCGCAGATTTCCATCCTTGTCATATTCCCTTCCTTGAAATTAAATCATAAAGTTTGCCCCATTTACTTATTTATTGAAGAAAAAATGAATCTTTATGGTTGTGTCCCTTTCATTAACAAACCTTGGTCATCAAACGCATGAGTCAGTTCGTGTCCCATTACAACTCCAATTCCACCAAAGTTAAGAGCTCTGAAAAAGAAAAGACAAAAATATAATTAAAGTTAAAAAAGCATATCTATTATGACTATTAAAGCGATTTATTATACAGCTGAAATATGTTATAAATGTTTGAGTGGGAAGAACTTTTGGGAAAGAAATTTCTCTCAGAAAATAGGAAGAAACTATTCTTCAGTATCTTTTTGGGTTAAAATAATTATTTCATTAAGTTGTATTTTTTTAATGCAGTGTTGCAATTAAAATGCAATTTTGTTAGTGTAAAAATAAAACCCCTGTTGTAAAAGCAGGGGTTCGATAAGCATAGGACTACCACTCCCTTTTAAGTTTATAATATCTGCACATTAGGGCTGAACAAATTAATCAGATTAATTGTGATTAATCAATTATTGAAATACTCGTCAAGTAATCCTTTTATCTACTGGAGTATAGAGACTCTAAAAGACGCCTTTATCTGACAGAGCAACGAATTAGAGCAGTAATTATGCCAAAATCTTAAAAAAATATGTAAACTTTTACATTTAAGATAAAAATATATATATATTATCTGCCAATCTTCTCTATCCAGAACTCCTGAAGTGAAGAAAGTTTTAGCTTCAGCTGGTTTGAATTCTGTAAAAATGTTCTTTAAGGAACCTTTTACTATCTGGTTATCAATCGAAAAAATAATCAACAGATTGATGGATGATTAAAATGATCGTAAGATGCAGTTCTACTGCAAATTAAAGTATGTACAAAGTGATTTGCATGTCTGAAATCCATAAGGAAGGACATACTTTGGCCATGATCGGCTGTAGAATGGAGCCTGAAGGATCCCTGCTGGTAGAACCATCTCATTCTTTGTTGGGTTATAATATGCATTTACAGTTGGAGGTGTCATGCTCCACCTGCAAAACAAGAACCACAAAGATAAAAGGATTTGCTCACTTCAAGGTCATGGCCTAAAAAACATAATGGAGTTTCTCATTCTTCACGCCAGATGGGCTACAGATCAGTTTAGAGGGCATTGGAAGAGCAAACCATCCCCTCTCCAAACAGTCAATTAAAGACAAGGAATCGGTTCAGTGGAGAGAAGCTGGTTGCTGATGGCAGCAGTATTCTGCTGAGTCGGTGCAATGCCAATGTGTTCCCATTAAAACATACTTCCTTCTCTTTGTGAAGACAGGCAGCAGGGAAGAGCTACTCACTGATTTCTGTTGGGAGTTTTCCTCAGCTGGTCAGCGGTCACTCTGGCTGAGAAGTTGTAGTACTGCATGACATTCTGGAAGTACAGATCTGACACCACCATAAACTAAAAGAGAGGAATGACAAGAAAAGTCAAATAAAATGTACAGTTTAACGGCTTAAAACAGGAACATGTGATAGATAGAATCAGCAGGTACTCTTTCAGCGTGCAGCCCCTACTTTTACCTACATCATTGAACACTTTGTCCAGCTTTGTGGCATTCATAATAAACTCCGGGTATCCAATCATGTTGTATATAGCATCTGCCTGTAAAAAACGAGAGACAAAAAACATAAAAGGCACACATTTACAGCAGATGGCGGTGCTGTTTCACTGTTGTTCTGCATTAGCAGTTTCCTCTAAAAAAGAGAAAGCAGCTTCAACTTAAATTTCAATAGGTAACTGAACTAAATCAAGCAGATCCAATTTCATTTATTCAGTTAATAAGTTGTCAAGTTAAACCATCCTAAATAAATGATGTTCAGCAAACTGAATTTAATTACTTGTTATCAATTGAAGCAACTCTTTTAAGCTGGATCTATATTCTTCTTTAGAGTGTGGGAGGAAAAAGGCTGATCAGTATCTGTTCCTACCTTTTCTTTTGCTGCTTTTTTTGTGTCTGAATCCATCCAGCTCACATCCTTCAAGCTATCCTCAAACGCCCATTTAATTTCTGCAACCATTTCTTCAGCCTAAAGCAACAGAAGGGACCAAGATGTGTACAATAAAAATAGACGCTCACAATGTCACAGAGCAGTGGGAGGTTTTAGGATGAGGTACTTACAGTGGCTTTGCTGTCCTCTGTGAAGGTTTCCTTGACAAAAAGGGCACCGAGGGCAAAGCCTAAGGCACTGTCTGTGTCGCTGACACACACTTTCCAACGTGGAATGCAGCTCTACAAAAACAGGACATGTTTTTTTTCCATGTCATCATGCAAAATTAGCATTTTCAATGTTACTTTATTCTGTAAAAGTTTATAAAAACAAATCCACTGGACTTGGTTTCCAAGATTTAAAGACATTTCAGACAGGTTTCAGATATTACAGGCTAACAATGGAACCAAACCACCCACTAATCGGTTTCCAATTGCATGTTTCCAAGCAATACAAGGCCTTGTCTCTATAAAGACTCAAACTTACTGCCGATCCAGACATTTGAATTGAGAAAGCTTCCTGGAGAGGTAGCGAAACGTCTTCAAATCTTGGAAACCAAGTCCAGTGGATTGTTTTTTTTAACTTTTACGGAATGACTATGACCTGGATGACTGAGAATCTTCATCAGCAAATGTTACTTTATGCACAATGAGCAACATTTCTTGTGAAATTGTAGATGATACATTCCTACATTGTCTAGAATGCTGGTGAAATACTGGTGAAACCGTTGCTGAGGTGAAGCTAAGGCTACATCCACATGGAGTCCAAAGGGGATGTTTCATGTAGGATGCTACCTTTAATAATATAAACTGCACTAATAACTAAGGATTTGGGATTTGGAGATTTTCAAAGAACCTTCTGAGTATAGTGAATTTTTGAAAATAATTACTAAAGGAAAATGAATAATAAATACGGTAGGAAACAAATTGTATCCTGGTTTGTAAAGCTTAGTTTTTTTCCCTGCAAAACATTTTTGTTATTCCCTATAATTTCTATTTTGTATCTTAATTCTGAGTGGTAGAAACTGAAAATTAAGGTTTACCACTTAAAGGGATAGTTCCGACTTTTTTTTCCCATTATTTAAATTTTATGGGCATTCAATATATTACCAGAAGAAGCTAACTTTCATAGTGCTATTTGTTTATATAATCCTAGATCCAGTATGTTGCCATCTGACCAGCTCTGATAAAGCCAAATCTAAAGAGGATTCTATCTTGATTAAAAAAACAACAACAAACATCTGTCAACATGTGAAACTAGTAAACTTTTGGGGGGGGGGGGGGGGGGGGGGGGGGGGGGGGTTTGCATTGAAAAGTCATTTCTACAAAGAAGAGAAATGATTTACTCTGGAAATGGAGTTTGGTGCGTCACAAAACAGTTTCTTGGTTAAATGTAAACTAAGCATGGAACAAGACAGGTTATTACTGTAAAAAAGAATACTTCCTTTTTCTCATAGAGAAAAGTCACATTAGAGACTGAAACTTCAAGGTTATCCCAGTGATCATATCTGAACCTGTTCTGCAGAAGCTTAAGCAGTTCTCACAAAAACTATTCGGAAACAAAGTCTAGTAATCTGTTCCCCTAAACCCTCTAAACTGGTCTATACACTGTCTGTAGATCACAAGCAGAGAAAAGTTTTCAGGAATGCTTTAAAAAAGTATTTCTTAACTACAAAATAAGGTATATTCAAAATTTACAAAATAAAAAAGAAGCTCAAACCAAAAAGGAAAATGAACTCAAATGAAAAACTTTATATAATTATCTAAACCCTTCAAGTATCTAAAGATAAACAATTCTTACTGTGCTAACTAAATTAAAACCTGCAAACACGTCTAAATTAAGAATTTGAGAAAATATTTCTTCCAGTTGTAAAACAGGATTTATTTCCTGAAAACAGGTGATAAAAAAGTCCCTGTTTGATGAAGATATCATTGCGTCAAAGGAAGGACAAGGATACTGCAGGAAACACGGAGCAGTCTGAGCAAGCAAAGCAGTGAAATCCTACTTGAGGATATGGAAAAAGAGACAGAGCTGCCCTATTACGCAAAACAAAAACACAAAGAGAGATAGGCTTGGTTTGTTTTTAGAGCTTGACCCCTCCAAGAAACACAGCAGAAGGAAAAGGATCTGACTAAGATAAGAACTGGGGTCACTGGAACTTCAGCAGTCCAACAATTACGCACCAGATCTGGCAGAACACATAACAGACTTACTAAACCCACAAAAACTAAACCCACGGTTACTAAACCCATGGTTACTAAACCCACAAAAACTAAACCCAGGGATACTAAACCCATGGTTACTAAACGCACAGATACTAAACCCACGGTTACTAAACCCATGGTTACTAAACCCATGGATACTAAACCCACGGTTACTACACCCACAAAGACTAAACCCACGCTTACTAAACCCATGGTTACTAAACCCATGGATACTAAACCCACGGTTACTACACCCACAAAGACTAAACCCACGGTTACTAAACCCATAGATACTAAACCCACGGTTACTAAACCCATAGATACTAAACCCACAAAGACTAAACCCATGCTTACTAAACCCATGGTTACTAAACCCATGGTTACTAAACCCATGGATACTACACCCACAAAGACTAAACCCATGCTTACTAAACCCATGGTTACTAAACCCATGGATACTAAACCCATGGATACTAAACCCACGGTTACTACACCCACAAAGACTAAACCCACGCTTACTAAACCCATGGTTACTAAACCCATGGTTACTAAACCCACAGATACTAAGCCCACGGTTACTAAACCCATGGTTACTAAACCCATGGTTACTAAACCCATGGTTACTAAACCCACAGATACTAAGCCCACGGTTACTAAACCCACGCTTACTAAACCCATGGTTACTAAACCCATGGTTACTAAACCCATGGTTACTAAACCCACAGATACTAAGCCCACGGTTACTAAACCAATGGTTACTAAACCCATGGATACTAAACCCACGGTTACTACACCCACAAAGACTAAACCCACGCTTACTAAACCCATGGTTACTAAACCCATGGATACTAAACCCATAGATACTAAACCCACGGTTACTACACCCACAAAGACTAAACCCACGCTTACTAAACCCATGGTTACTAAACCCATGGTTACTAAACCCATGGTTACTAAACCCACAGATACTAAGCCCACGGTTACTAAACCCATGGTTACTAAACCCATGGTTACTAAACCCATGGTTACTAAACCCACAGATACTAAGCCCACGCTTACTAAACCCATGGTTACTAAACCCATGCTTACTAAACCCATGGTTACTAAACCCACAGATACTAAGCCCACGGTTACTAAACCCATGGTTACTAAACCCATGGATACTAAACCCACGGTTACTACACCCACAAAGACTAAACCCACGCTTACTAAACCCATGGTTACTAAACCCATGGATACTAAACCCACAAAGACTAAACCCACGCTTACTAAACCCATGGTTACTAAACCCATGGTTACTAAACCCATGGATACTAAACCCACGGTTACTACACCCACAAAGACTAAACCCACGCTTACTAAACCCATGGTTACTAAACCCATGGTTACTAAACCCATGGATACTAAACCCACGGTTACTACACCCACAAAGACTAAACCCACGCTTACTAAACCCATGGTTACTAAACCCATGGTTATTAAACCCATGGATACTAAACCCACGGTTACTACACCCACAAAGACTAAACCCACGCTTACTAAACCCATGGTTACTAAACCCATGGTTACTAAATCCATGGATACTAAACCCACGGTTACTACACCCACAAAGACTAAACCCACGCTTACTAAACCCATGGTTACTAAACCCATAGATACTAAACCCACGGTTACTAAACCCATAGATACTAAACCCACGGTTACTACACCCACAAAGACTAAACCCACGCTTACTAAACCCATGGTTACTAAACCCATAGATACTAAACCCACGGTTACTAAACCCATAGATACTAAACCCACGGTTACTACACTCACAAAGACTAAACCCATGGTTACTAAACCCACGTTTAATAAACCTACAGTTACTCAACCCACAGTTACTAAACCCAGGGATCCTAAACCCATGGTGGCTAAACCCAAGATTAATATACCTACAAATACTAAACCCACGTTTACTAAACCCACGGTTACTAAACCCATGTTTACTAAACCCATGTTTACTAAACCCACGGTTACTAAACCCACGGTTACTAAGCCCACGTTTACTAAACCCACGGTTCCTAATAACTAATAATTGCAATAATACCTTAGAATAACATCCATTCCAATCACCTGCCTTCAGGCATCACCAGATTAACAAGCAGAATCCACCTTTATTTCATAAAATTTGTTTTTTTATGTATGAAAATAAAACTTCACAGAAAAACTGCACTTCGAGTATTAGTTGTGTAAGAGAAAGATAAGAATCAATGTTTGCAGGTTCCTACAAGCCATATGGGGGTAAAGCAAATGTGAAATAGGATATTTTGCACAGATAAAAACAAAGTTTCCAGTGTTAAAACACTTGATCTGATAAAACTTGTTTTTAAACCTAGCTTGTCACCAACAGATTAACCAGCAATGGTAAGTTGTCCCAAAGTGAAAAGCCCCTCACCTGCAGAAACCCTCATTTTTCCTTGAACCTTATTTTTGAGACACTGAATTACAAACACATTGCAGTCATATGTATTTAATAAAAACATAAAAAAAACTTGTTAAAAGTTATCAGTGAGGAACATACAGTCCAGTCAAGTTCTACTCTGAATGTATGAAAACAATGAGGACACACAACACAATTATTCTTGTTATCTCCATTCCCCAAACCTAAAAAAGTCTTTATTTTCTAAAGAAGTGGTTTTAAAGGTCTAATGAGTAGTTACACAGAATGGTGATCAAAGGGAACCTGTGTCCATCTGCATAAAGATAGCTGATGGAAAGTCATGCATGTTTTGTCATAATTACATTGTAGGCATAAAAGTTAAAGTACAGGTTAGTGACAAAAGGTAGATGTACTTTGTTTTGTATGAAGATTTATGTTGCAACTTCTGGTTGGATAGGTTTTGGCTTTGTTTGCTATAATGAGTTAATTCTTAACTGATTTTGCACATTGTGGTTTTTAGGGTGTGTAACACAATACGTCTGCCACAGTTTCAGTCAGCCAAAGTGACTTTATGTCTTTCAACATTCTTCCTTTGCATGCAGAAGACGGGCTCTAAAGTGGATTTGTCCATAGTTTTCTTAAAATAATATTCCTGACCTGATAAATGGCCCTTTTTTGCCTGGTCTCTTTGCCTCAAAGCAAAAATGCAGGTTATAGCATGAGCTTCACTGTTAGTTGTTGGTTAATAGTTTGTTTACCCTTAAAAACATTTCAATGTTAGAGTAAGTTAAGCACAGTAGTTGAGATGATAGATGGAGCAAAATGCAATTAAATCATTGAAGAAAATTAGATAAGAGTGCAAAAGACTTGAGATTGGAGGACAGATGTCCCCTTTTCAGCTGGTCAACGACCCTTAACATCCAGCAAGAGCTACAATGAAACGTTGTGTTAGAATGGTCCAGTTAAAATCCAGACCCAAATATTGTGATTTACAGATACTCTCCCGCTAATGTAACTGAACTATTGAGGAGCCATGTGTAGATCGGGTAGAGAACAATACCCTCAGATACCTTTAGCTGTAATTGCACGTGTTTAAAAATGGTTGTGTTGGAGTAAACATTGTAGCAATAAGGTTGAATTGTAAGGACATTTGAAAAAAAAAGAAAAAAACATATTAATTGCTGTGACCAAATATAAAAACTAAGAATTTCTCAGCCTCTTATTTTCACAGTCTTTAACTGTTTTATGTATAATCTTTTTAATTATGTCACAGGTGTAAGTACCCAGTGCATATTTTGTATTTGTAAAACAGTTAGACATCTAGGTATCCAGTGACATTAACATATCAAGCTACTAAGAAATATTGAAGGTCAGGGAAATTTCTCAACTGTTTTTAAAAAATGGGGGATTTTAAGAGACAGTGAATAAATAGAAGTTTCTTAAAGTAGAGTCAGTGTTGTGAGACGCCAAAGGTCACTGTTTAGTTTTATGATGCTTTCCTGATTCAAATTACTTCAATAGATAGATAGATAGATAGATAGATAGATAGATAGATAGATAGATAGATAGATAGATAGATAGATAGATAGATAGATAGATAGATAGATAGATAGATAGATAGATAGATAGATAGATAGATAGATAGATAGATAGATAGATAGATAGATAGATAGATAGATAGATAGATAGATAGATAGATAGATAGATAGATAGATAGATAGATACTCAGTTTTCAGGCTATATAGTTCAAAAGGCTAACAGCGTTTTGCACAAACAAACCCTTACACACTTTCTTTGTTGCTAGAGGCATTGCTAACATGTGATCTTATCTACATTGACAATCAGAGAGTGTTGCTTGCACCATTGTTCAACCATTGCACAGAAGCCTCATAACCGCAGCTGATGTTAGGGCCATAAACAGCCATATCATCAGCGTACTTAATGAGTTTAACATTGCAGTCGTCTATTTGCAGGGCATTCACTATAGGATTTATTTATCTAACACATGCGACATCAGTTCACATGTGTGATATTGAAGTTTTTCTTTACTTAGATCAGTTTCACTTCTAAATTTTGTGCTAAAAGAAGACTAGGGGAATTTAGAAGAACTAAAACTTTTTCTTACCTTCTTAGTCCCATACATGACTTCTAGGAAGCGCTGCTCTGCATCCTGGAATCTTTGGTCTAAAACTGAAACCATCTTTCTCACCACCTTCATTATCATATAATTGTTGAGTAGGCTGCAAAATAGAAAACATCACATCATTGTTTTGCCCTCCGTTAAACACTGTGCCTGTTGTCAGAGAGCTTTTCCGTCACCTACATCATTTAAAGGGATAAATGTGCAGGGTATTTACCTTTTATTTGTGTTTGTTATGAGCTCAGAGACCTTCTGGAGGTATTCTTTGGCAT
This sequence comes from Cyprinodon tularosa, assembly GCF_016077235.1. NCBI lineage: Eukaryota > Metazoa > Chordata > Actinopteri > Cyprinodontiformes > Cyprinodontidae > Cyprinodon > Cyprinodon tularosa. Next base: position 31,009 of record NW_024038040.1, on the reverse strand, counting down.
AAACAACAACAGGCTCTGAGTCGTTAAGTGTAACAGGCGTGAACACTTCTGTCAGATACGGCATCCAATCAACCGCAGGAGCCAGGTTCTGCACCAGAACATGGATATAAGTTAGGATTGCTCTGAACACAATGCCTGTAACTTCTCTGCAACCTTAAAACCGTCACTCACTTTTAGGTCCTTAGCCTGTACTTTAAAGTAAATAAGCTCCTCATCCCTCCTCTCCTCTTGAGGCACTGTGATGTTGGCCAGGGTGGTTTCGAATTCCACAATTTCTGTCATTAGCGTCCGAGACGTTTCCTCTGAGCCGCCCAGGAGGACCCCTAACTCCACCAAGAAGTTGAGGTACGCTGTGAGGTACTGCACAGACACAGGTTGGTTATGTGACAAGATTTCATCGGGAAAGGACTCTGAGCCTAGGTCAAACTCTAAATAAATAAAAAAAATCTCAAACTCTTAACGTGTGCACATTTATGCCGTAAAATCTGCATTCTACTGTTAATAACTTGACTAGATTACCTTTTCATTGGCTGTTTTGTTGAGGTAGTAATCCCTTGAAGGCAGTCCAAGGCTGGACTGATCCACCTACAGATAAGAGACACATCCAGTGAATTTCTGCCTGTCTTCCATTTGAACACTCAGACACAACCTACTGTTTTCATTCCTCAGGTATACGCATCCATGTTAAGTAGCAGAGGCTTGCAACAGATCATCTCTTTAGAACTTGTAGATCTCATGATGCAGGATAAACAAATAAACCCATCTCCAAGCAACAGAGCGAATGTGACTCCCCCATAAAATTATGAGGATTATCACGGGAATGTCAAACAGAGATAAAATCAGACGCTTTAGGGAAGCCTATGAAGGCGGCTTTTGTAAGGATCTACAGGGACATGACTGAGAGTGATCTTCTCTACACTTAAATATGTATTTTGGATAATTACGTGCATTATGTAAACGGTACACACCTGGATGACATTGCTGTTGGAGTTTTTGGAGTCTGTGCTCACAAAGACGGTGAAAAAAGGGGAGGTCCTTAAACTGGCAGACACAGTTCTGAGAACCTCTTGGAAATTGTCCTTGTCCCAGGGCTCCGTGAGAGCCCACCCTCCTATCTGAACCAGAAAGGGATGCAACAGACACACAGTGACGCAAACAACTGGAAGTAAAAATCAACAACAGGAACTGTAATTTCTTTTGATGTTTGATGTCCCCGTAAAGAAGCATACCTGGCTGATTAGCTGCTGCAGAGGCTTTGCTCCTAATTCTTCGATCTTTGACTCATTCATGCAGGCTTGATAGTATTGCTGGGCTTTTTTCTCCGCTGTGCTCAGTTCTTTTATTGTGGTGTTTTCTGCCCAAGTGAAAAAAATCAAGTAAATGAAGTCAGTGTAAAAAAGGCTATAACTTAATTTTGTGTTTTTGTTGCAGAACTGAACTTTAAAACATTTGATTACTCTCAAGCACAGCAGTTTTACAGGATTTTACTCTTGTTCTTGTTCTACTAATACTTCATTTGATGCCATATCTCAACATGGTTCAGAGATTCCTAATAGCACTGCTATGGTTATTTCTGGTAGCCACATAGTTATCTCAAGCTGATCTTTGCTCCTTGCAGTTGGACACCTGTGGGCAGCTCACCAGTATAAGGGACTGGCTCTGGACATCAATTACTGTTTGAACCTTAATGTGACATCAAATGGGTTCTTCCTTTTTGTTTGTCAGTCTAAAGACACTACTGAATCTACTGCTTCAGGTGATATTCATGATTTTACATTTTTGTTTTATATAATATTGTATTTCCAGTTTTGCTTTTCTTGGTAAGACTTTGAAGAATCAGGAGCAGCTTTTTCTTACTGAAGCTCTGAGTGTAAAGACTTTCTACAAGCATACCCGTATAACAACAATTGTTATGAAATTTATCTCTTTTCAGTACAAAATGCAGTTTAAACAAGAGAAGAACCGACGCATGTTTAACAATCCCGAATATCATGGTCTGAAACCTTTCTGATGCAAAGAGCCATTTTACCTGGAGCCCAGCTAATAAAGTCATTCAGAGCTGCAAATATTACATGAAACACAAATTATCATTTTCTTTTAATAGTTAATTTTCTGATTTTAGTTTTAAGATACGTACAAAACATAAGACATTCACAAAGAGGAAGCAAGGATTTTGTTCTATAGGATAATATTTTATGTAAAAATAAAACATAGTTTCCAATCTAATGACAATAAATATGGATCTAAGTCATTCTGTAATGAAAATTACATTCAAATTTTCTTTTAAAACCCTGCAAAAGCTTGTAAGAACTGTGTTTGTTGATAGACTATAATAAAAACCATTAGGCCAAAAACGTGTTGCAGATTTGTTTGGGGGTCAAATTCTTTAGGCAGATATTGCACTCTCTTTCTCCATTCACACAATAAAAATGACACAATGATAAATTCTTCACATGTCTCAATTTTTAAAAAACCTTGAGGTGGCAGGGCTAAACTAATTAAACAGCGAATCCATACACGCATTGTCCAAAACTGATACAAGAAAAAAACATTTTTTAAACTTTCTTCTAGTTTTTCTAGAGTGATGCACTTCAGATTTGGACTTTTAAAGGGCTGCGCTATGCCACTAAATTAAGGCCAAAAACTAATAGTCTTCCTTAATAGTTTCCTTAAAAATAAACCTGGTTGTACTTTAACTTTTTGGGCAGTTTAACATCATGCTATCTTTTATTTTGTCCTGATGTCCTTTATGTATTTTTTTTTCTAGAAAAGCACTGTAAATTATTTTAGTTTTTTTTTTTTTTTTTTTGTTTAATTAATGGGCTTTACCTAAACAGTAATCAAAAAAATGTGGGAAAAGATTAATAAACAAAGGATGAAGACCAAAACATTGTTAAAACCTTATTAGAAAGACATAAAGCACACTAAAAGAAATAAATGAAAACAAATATAAAAGATTTAAGAACTTTTTTGTAAAGATATATTAGAATGTCTTCAGCTGCCCTCTGAATAAGTCAAGACGATGTAAAAACAAAGAAGAGGGATTCTATGGAGTTTTATGGTGGATCCTTAAGTTTATGAGTAGTTTAGTTTGGGACCCTTAGGGCTCATGGTGCGGAGTGTGCATTAAACAGTTTGGTAATATAGGAAGGTGTTTGACCATACAGACCCCTGAAGATTTATCTGAGGATTTTAAAAGCGTAATTAAAAGTAGAGGAAACCAATAAAACAGGAAGGATGAAAGCCCTTTTATTTAGGGTTAAGGATCTTTCTGCAGGGTCTTGCACCAACTGAAGTTGTAATAAATAAGAGCTCACCTAACAAGTGCTTCATCACAAGCATGTTGTGCTCCCACAGATTGCTAAATGGACCCCAGCGGGACTTCCCTTCAGGGAGAGGGTTGTTCTTCACCCAGCCCCCACAGGCAAAGTTGTAGAAGTCATGGCAGGGGTCCACAGATCTATTCAGGGCTCCCAGGACAGAGCTGGCGACAGTAATGCATGGCTCTGAAAGGCACAGGCCTGGGTGAGCTGCAACAAAAAGATACATGCAGAAGATAAGATGAACATTTTAGATAGTTCACACAGTTTGTGGGAAACATTAGAGAATCTGAAAATATTTCATGGTAAGACAAAAATGCATGAGGGTTTTTAGAGCATCTGGAAGCTATCATTTTATAAGCCAAAGAATACAACCTGGAGGGAATACTTGTCCCAAGAAAAGTCTTTCATAAACAGTGAGCTGAGAACTGACAAGAGAAAAGCAACATCTAACATCCTAATGCTAGCTTGGGGTTTTATAATTGAAGAGAAAAGAAATTGATTAAAGGATTCATTCACAAAGAACACAACTTCAAATTCTGCAAATATTGTTCATCTTTTAGTTCACAAAAAAAAAACATTGTAAAAAAAAAAAAACATTGTTTTCAGAGAAGTGAAAGTATTTGTCCTTATTTAGTACGCAAACAACTCAAAGAACAGCTCAATCCATAACTCTTGACCAGGACTGAGACCTTAACTATCTGTTTATATGAGGAATCGTACAGACATGCACATGCAGTAACCAGCAAGATGAGCTTAGATTTTCCTAAGACGATTGAATCCTTGTTCCTTTTATTATTTCAAAGAGTGATGCAAAAAGGGATCCTGAATAGGAGGAAGTGGTATACCGTTTCCCATGGTAGAGCTGAGGAAACCCAGACTGATGAGAAGCGGCCAGGATGCTGCAGTAAATCCATAAGAACCTTTCCCATAATGAACAAGCTCAAGGGAGTGATTTTGAGTTGCTTTCAGGCAGCTCAGTTAAAGCGCTTGCCTCAGTGAGAAAAAAATTAATTAACAAAGAACTGTACAAATTAAACACCAGCAGTTTATTACAGCTACACTGCAAAACATTTAAATATAAATTAGTTGTTTTTTCTTTAAAAAAGTTCGTATTTTCTTAAATTGGGGAGCTAAATGAGACACTTTGCCAATAAAATGTGACAATTTACATTTAAAACAGGGAAAAACAATTGCATTGTCTCATTTAAAGTGCCTAATATCTAATTATCTTATTTAAACGGCAAAAATACTTGTTTCATTGGCAATTCATCTTATTTACCTACTCAAATTAAGGGTAAATGCAGTTATTTTAAGAAATATTTACTTCTTCTAATTTGAAGTGGGGGCCTAGTGGCTAGGGGACAGGGTTTGGAATCCTGAGGTTCTGAGTTCGAGTCCCACTCCCACAGACTGCCACTCTGGGTCTCTGAGCAAGACCCTTAACCCCCAACCTGCTCCCTGGGCGCCCCTTGATGGCAGCCCACTTCTCCCCAAGGGAATGGGTTAAACGCAGAGGTCAATAAAGTTCAATTATTTTTCTTTACATAATTTTTGCATTGTATGCTATAGGAGAAATTTTATTTTAATAAGATGCGAATTTAAGCTTAAAAAAAGATCTTATGACTGGTCTGTTTAATAAATGTTTTTCTACAAAAAATAAATTGACTGGTTCTCAAAAATGAAACAATGTACTTAAAATAGAAATAAAAATATATTTCTGTGAATAGGAAGGTATATAAATAATCTTAATTTGAAGACATAATCTCTTTTAACTCAATACAAAAATACAACTATGATAACCATACAATATATATAAGATTTTTATTGTGCTTTAAGCCTACCACAATTGTGATTTATGGCATTAAAAAGTATTTAGGACATTCCAAGATGCTCAAAACGGTAACCTTTGCTCAAGAAATCAGTGTGACTTCTTGGTTAGGAAAATCTGTCCACCAGATTGCATCAAGTCTCCATGGTAACCAACTATTGCACTATTGGATTAAAATTTCAAAGCAGTATCGTAAATTTGTCACATAAACAGAAGAAGGTTAGTTGACAGCTCTGACGGTATGTCAACCTGAATTCAATTGTGTGGAGCCAGTCCACAATAATAACGCACTTGGTTTCTCTGGTTTTTCTTGTTCTGTGTGCATTTGCTAATGTAAATAATTCATGCAGTTATCTTGAATGAATATTTGCAGAACAGAGCAGTGGATTTATCAACCTGGCTGATAGCTTTGCTGGCCAAGGTTCATCTCCTAAATGGCTTTCCATACATCCAAACTCGGTCATTTGAAGCGATATAAGCTCCCGCTCATGCAGAAATGTAACGGAGAGTAAACTAACTAGCAACAACACGAGATAGCTGTAATTGGGGAGCTAGTAAAGCTTTGGGACCTATGCTATGGGGATGCCTAGGTTAAAGCTAAGACACAATAAACCCAATTAAGCATCCGATCTGACAGGATAAACTGATCATATGAAGTCATAGTACTAACATCTTATTGAAAGGAATGGGGCAAGGCAGACCGCTCACACTTCTCCACAACTGTGTCTGCTTTGTCCCTAACAAGGTAGACCCCTGGTCGGTCTTGTTCGGACATAAGCAGCAATTTGACTGGAATGTCAGGAGTATGACAGGAAGAGAGACACCTTGATAAGATCAAATGCATATGCTCTGGGGGAAATCAAAAGTCAAGTCTCTGGATTTCCCTTTGTAAATCCTCTGAATTACAAGGTAAATTGGCAAAGTCTATTACCATAAATGTGACATCTGGAAATATACAGCACACATTCTGGGTGAACATATCAGGCAGCGCAGAGTTGGGCATATGGAACCAAGAAAATATTTCTTTAAACAGAGTGTTTACTCTTATTAGGAGTTCAGAAGTACAGAAAACAGATAAAGTGAAACAAACATCTTTGTTGATTTTATTCCACATTCACAATTACTGACCAGCTTTTTTTATGCTGGGGACATTTCAGATACATCCTTCCCCATAAATAGACCTGTCCAGGGTGCACCCTGCCTCTCGAACGTAGGCAGCTGGAGATAGCCATCAGCACCCCGTGACAGAAAATGGATGGATGGACTTTCCCTTAAATAATCAATCTTACCAGTCTGTTGGTCCATAGAGGGAGCCTTTATGCAGCCAGTATGACAGAAAAAGAGTATCAGAGCCTGGATATTTAACGCCCTCATAGTGTTGTGTTTAACAACTCATCCTTTCACTGCTCAGGGTTACAAGCTTCTGTATTTCATCTTCCACAGTGACAATGTTTAACACTGCACTTATTTGCTTTTGTTTCCAGAAATACGTAGAACTGCGTCCCTTATTCAAAATCCAAAAATGTGTTGAGGTTGGAATGTGTTTCCTTTGGATCAATTTGGGATGGCCGATTGGTCAGTTGTAGAGCAGCCTAGACGGATTAACGTGTTGTGTCACGTCGATAGGCTGCCTCCTCAACAGTTGGTCATTCAGTCCCTCTTGCATTATAAGCTATCTATCCTCTGCCATTAATGATGAAGGTTTAACCTTACCCTGCATTATGTGCATTGATTCGAAAGGGAAAGTGATTTTGTCAGAGAAAGAACGAAAGAAACCGTCAAATAAGTGTTCAACATAAAAATAAACACACATGTGAAAAACAAATGACCCACCCTGTATTCATGTTTTTAGTGCAAAATATAGAAAGCTTTGATTATTTTGGCACATATTAGTGTTTTTGTAGCGGTTTCATTTGATGCACTTCTAAAACTCACCTTGATTATAAAAGACTCCAGTAGAGATGAGTGATAGAAACAGGGCGACTGAAAGGAAACACACTAATAGCAGAAGCCTCTTTTCTTTTTGGGTCTTGTCTGGACTACATGTGGTGCTCCTGCCTGGCAAAAAGGTCATCTGTACATAGAAATAAACACATAAAATATCTCATTTAAATCTGCAAAGCCATAAATAGTCAGAAAAGTTTTTAATACATGCCATTTTCTGCCTTTATAAACTATCCTACTGCAGAAAAACAGATTTAGGTTTTTGATTTGGTCACAGATTGAATAGAAGAAAACAATAGTTTTTCTGAAAAGGCCTTTTCAGCTGTTGTTAAACGAAAAGGTTATACATTCTTTAATTGTTCCTGGACTCTAAAATGACATTTACCGATTTGGCACAGGTTAAGAACATTTAAAAGACGGCACTGTATTTATGTTTCCTCATGTACAGCAAGTTAGAATTGTGTTTTAAGTTTTCACACTGTCTGTAAATTTCTTTATCATTAACTGTGCCTTATAGATGTACTTCTAATCCCACAAAAAGTAACTAAATGTCGCTTGTTTTCCTCCTCCCTTCACAGTTTGTGAGGCAGTCAAGAAATAAGCTGTTTCACAACTTATTAGCAGTAGAGAAAATAATCTGCTGATTATGATCTAAAGTTTGGTTGAGCTTTTACCTGCATGGGTGATGATGGGTAGGCATCGTCACCAGTGGAGTCCACCAGTTCCTCCTCATCCAGCGTTGCTCTCTTGTATTTTGACATCTGAAAAGTCAAATGAAGAAACGATTCTCTCAGTGCCTCCATGTTTCCGTCAATCCCCTATCTTTCCCAGGTGAGAGATCTGTGAGAAAGGTTTTCTCATTTGGAAAGTCTTTTGTTTTGCAGTCCCTGACGTTTTCTTTTAGGATCCATTCAATCAAATATATCTCTTTAAAACTATTCTACCCAAACTGGGAGCAATAATGGAAAGAAAAAAAAAATCAATCTCCAGTCAGTTTCTCTGAAAACTGCTCCCTGTCAGCACCTCTCACAGTCCCCATGGCTTCAGGCACAGAGACAGATACAACACCTAAAGTCCTCCTTCTGAAAGAAACATCTTCTCTTTCTTACTCTCTCTCTCTGTCCTTGGACTTCCTTCTCAGCCTACTCCGTACGAACACGGAACGAGAGAAGAAGGAACTAGTGAAAAACAGGAAGGAGCTCTGACTGCAGCGATTTACATGACTGAGACGGGGTGCGCACAAGTGATTGTGTGACGATTGTGTGTCTTTGTGCGAGCACATTCCTCAATGTGGTTTCACTTAGATTTGGGGAGGGAATCTCACCGCTGCAGTTTACACCCACTGCTGTTTCTATAGGATTAAATACACTAAGGGGTGGAGCATCCGAACAAAGGATCCTCCTTCGACGGCCTGCTGTGGTTATCCTGTATGCTACCTGACACACTAAACACAAAGGTCTAAATGATTGCAACCTGCAAACAAACTGATTGAAATTGAACAGAGGCACATCTGGCAAAATAGATAGAAATACTTTTTATATCATTGATAGCATTAAACTGGTATTAAAAAGTATTAGGCTACATCCAGGAATGTAAATTGATGAGGCCTGAATTAAAAACTCCTCCAGGACTCCTTGTCAGTTGTCTAAGGAGCCCATGGAAAATATCTGTATCAAGTTACACATCAGCCCTTAAAACAACATTAGTTATAGCTCTGTCGACTGCCCGGCTATCAGCGTGTCTTACCCCGAAAGGTCTCAGCCTTTCCTAGAGGTAATCACATCAAACTCAATTACAAATTTAGCTTACAGTCATTACAGACCTCATTAGAAGCAGTTCAATGTTAATTTGGGTTTGGAAGCCTTTTACCTTTTTGGTCTCATTCGGTTTTTCTCTCAATACTAGTTGTGAAATGACCAGTATTACAGTTTACCTGCCTAGGCTGACCAAATTTCAGCTCACAAGGAATAATGGTGCATTATGTTAAAAGCTGCTTGATAATATGGATTAGAAAGCAACAGAAGTAAACAGTTTCAATTGATGTGACAAATGCAATAATCTGAGAGCGAAGCTGCAAAAACTTTAATCTGAGTGACAACAGACAAACCTGTTAAAGTCAGTCAGATTTTTGTTTTTTATGTGACAATTTTGGCTCTTCGTGTTTAACTTAAATCAAACTTCTGCTTAGCATGAAACAAGAATGGAAGAATAGAGGCTTCTAACACATTAATTAGTCGTCTCTGCCCAATGTTAACAGTTTTCATCATTATTTTTCCTAAATAACTTCTGATAAATCAATCTCCATTAGAAGCTTAAGTAAGATGTTCATTAAGGCAACAGTAATTAAATCTTACCATAGGCTTATGTACCATCACTTTCTCAAATACCAGCTGGTTTTACAGCATCAGCCTTCAGGATAGAAATTACCTTCAGAAATATGTCTCTTTACATCAAAATAATTGGAACTCCTCCAAAATCTTTGCTGACTATTGATCCATCACATGCTCTTTTTCAACATTTTGAATGGCTTCTCTCAGGCCACCGGGTTTGTTGTCCTGCATGCAGAACTCAGACAAGAAAAGCCACATTTGTGGCTAAAGCTCTGCTGCTCCTAAATCACCTAATAGTTCATATGTTTCTTTTCTCCTAATGCTTTATCATATTTGTTCACTTTGCAATTAAAAGCCACTAATGCAACAGTATCTAAAATATATTTTGTATGAGACTCATAGAAAATATGTTTATTACAGATGTCCAAATATTGTTAATCAAACCAATATCAGAATATATAATTGTGCGTGTAAAATCTCCGATATAGGCAAAGTGATGGAAAGGCTCTGCCTTTATGCAACCTATTGGTGAACAGAAAATGTGTCAGTTGTCTACTGTTGTTCTCATTTTGACTAATATCTCTGGTTAACGTATGCTCTAATTCCACACTCCAATACGAGTAAAAATAATATGCATGATTATATCAGCAAAGATCAATACTCAAAGCTGCAATATTGGTATTATATCGGAAATTAAAAGGTTGTATAGAGACATGTTAGTTTTGTAAGGCTTGGCAAATAAATGCATTTGCAATATAATTGCAATTTTCCAATTGCAGATGCACTCAATTTTTGGTTTCGTTACATTTAACAAGTCTAAGAGCCAGTGACGTGCGGTGAGGTTCATAGCTGGTGAGGCACTGACGTCATCAGAATCAGATTTGCAAATAGATGCATAGATTGACAGCAGTTTACAGGTTATGTTTCACTTCTGCATCCTTACACATACAAACTGTAGCTCACAAAACACACATTTCCTTAAAAAACAAAACAAAATAAATGTTATTACTGTCTTACCTTTACTTATAAATGAATAGAAGTCCTCCTTATCTTCCTTCAGTTTTAAAAGTCTCTCTGTCTCAATGGAGATCACTGCCAGGGAAGAAAGCCTTCCTTGATCCGTCCTGTTCCTGCCTTATGTTTTCAGTCTCTTGAGCACCCCCTGCCATGAGGCAAGAGAACTGCCTGCCTCACCTCGAACTTGTTCTCTGCCGTTTATAATCGCTCATTACACGAAACACGTTACACAAACACAGTTGGTGACAAAAAGCTCTGTACATTATATACATAAGCCAAATTATTAGAAATAAGTTCACATATTACATTTGTTTAAACCATTTTATTGACGCCGTACAGCAACATGCTCTCTCCGCTTTGCAGCCAGCGCAGAGCCAGGGGTTGCGCAATCCAAGGTGAGGCAGAGCTCGCTGCTGCCTCACCGGCATCGCTTCCAAGCATTTGAATGGGAAAATAAGAAAATTCAGCGATTTTGAACAAATAAAAATCGAAATTGGTGAAGCTACATGAAAAATGAATATTTTTTAGTACAAACCACCGGATGAATATAACAATTTAAATTACTTTATGATTATATATTTTCTTTCTTTCCATGATGGCTGGTGAGGCACTGCCTCACCTGCCTCCCCTGACCGCACGTCACTGCTAAGAGCTCTGGTTTTTTTTTTCCTTCCCACACTTTAGGTGGCGGTAAAGTGTTTAAATTGAGTTTGCTGCCACACAAAAACGAAAAGGAAACTTTCAGCTAGCTCGCAGGTCTAAGCTTACAGGTGGAAGTAAGAACTTTCCAAACAAAGGTTACAGTAAAGTCCTGCAACAATGGACTTTGGACAAACCAGCTTTCAAGGAAATGAAAAAAAAAAAAACAGAAACCCTGGAGTGATACATCTACGTTTGTGGTTAGTGCAAAGCAATATCAAAATAAAATCGCAAAATTGTTTAGCCTTATTTCTTTGTTTATTTTCATTTCTAGAAATTATGTAAATGTCCTAAGACTACAAAAAACAATTTTAACCCCCAAATTGTCCCTTTATGACCAACATGACAGCAGGGAAGACTGTTGATTTGACCAGTTGTGCAGCAGGTGGTCTCTGAAAGCCCTTAACAATGAAGGCAGGCTACACGATGTTAGAGCTTTATAGCATTTTTTTTTTTAGCTTTTCTTGCACTAAAAAAAAGCTGCTCACACAGTCATGCAAAAGGAGCATGAATGGCTGTTTTTAGAAGTTTGACAGTGATTTACTAAACAGGTAAATCTGGAACCCATCATACAGACATATCCTGAGCTATCTCTATAGTTATGCTACTATAGGCTTAGACTGCTGGAGGACATAGGGACCCCTTTTTCATAATTCTGCTTCATTCTATCTCTAGTTTCCCACTCCGCAGAGTTTGTTAGTTCAATCTCTAACGTTTTGCTCTCTCTGCTTTTTCTCATAGTAGCTTCATCTGGTCTGTTCCTGTTTGGCTGTGACTCCATCCTGGAGAGAAATATCAGCTGTGCTGCTGCCATCAACACCTTTGTTTATAGATGTTGGAGACCGAGCTGTTCATATTTTTATTGGTGTATTTGATCTTTTCCAAGGAAATGACCTCTTCTATGTTAGACACAAAGGCCGTCATTCCTCAAGAAAGGTCAAAGTTGTTAAAGGTGCTGAGGAAGCTGAAAGAATATTTGTTGACTTCAAAGCCAGCCCTACAGGTGCACATTGTAGCCAAATAAAAACAATTGATGCAATCTCAAGGAGATTTTATGGGCCAGGAATCTCTGTGGGCATCAAGAAATTGGTATGTTACATAAGCAGTGGACAAAGGAAAGAAGTAACACCAACTACAAGATTTAAATTTTAGGAAAAAGGATGCATGCTTATTGTGTATTTGTTTCATTTGTTTCTTATTTGTTTGTTATTGACTCTCACTTACTTCCCAGGTTTATGAGTGCTCATTCTGTCAGGCCAGTGCTCAAGCACTGACAGCCATCAGTGTTTACTCCCATAACGGTAAAGTAATTCATAGTAAAAACAAACAGGTTTAGTGAGACTAGATTGTTGTGTACACTTGTGGAGCTGTTTGACAAATTCTTTTTTTTTATCTTTGCTTATTTCTGTATGTCTGCTTCTGTCTCCTTGAATCCCCGTCGGCCTCGGCAGCCTGGTTCTGCTGGAGGTTTCCTCCTGTTAAAAGGGAGTTTTTTCTCTCCACTGTCGCTACATGCATGCTTGGTGAGGTATTGCCTTTGAGTCAATGAGTCCATGCAATCAGCCGGGTTTCCTTAGATAGAAAACTTTTGATCAGTTTGACTGTATGATCTGGTTAATTTGCAAAGTGCCTTGGGTTGTGTTGTGAATTTGTGTGAAATAAATAAACTGAATTGAATATCCAGCACACAGACAAAAACTCTTTCAGGGAAATTAAAAGAACTTGGCCATTTCTACGTGAAATTTCAAATTCCTTTTTTAGCTGAAGTCTAATGAAGTTAATTTGGGATTTCATTTGGAAATGAGGGTTTCTTAGTCTGGGGGGAAAAGTAAAGATACACAGAAACCCAGCTGGTTAGAGTCCAGTACAAGTTTTCCAAACTCGATAATCTGAAGAGCCATGTGATCCACTGCTGTTGGTCCAGAGTACAGCGCTTCATGCTTCCCTCTGCAGGCAAGCTTTTTAGGGATGCTGGTTTGGTTTTCTGGCAGAACTTGGCAGCTATCTACGATGTAAATATACCAATATCTTCCTAAACAACTGCCCTTACATAAACCTCACATAATATTGTCAAGAGCAAAATACAGTTGGTGATAAACCGCCAGGCAGCGTCAAATAAACACAGACATCCAGGCAAGCTTGAAAGGTTTGTCTGGATGTAAGCCTGCTTTACATCAATGTGTAGAACAACTCTTAAACTCTGGCTTGCATCTGCCCACGTTAACCCGAGAAAAAAATAAACCAAAGTCAGAGCCTGAATTCTCTACTAAAACTGATTGGATCTTATTGTAAACACAGCTAGACTCTAATCCATTCCAAGGCACTTGTTTTAACGCACTCAAAACTTTCTGCATATAAACAAGCCGAGAAGAAAAAAATGATTCTCTCATTCCGTCCTCAAACAGTTCCAGTCAAACAAGGAGCACAGATTCCAGCTTAAGCTTGTTTCTGTTACACAAGGTGGTTCTAAATATCTCCAGCTGTACAAAGAGAAAGGGACTACTGTTTTCCTCCTTAAATATACCCATAAGAAGGAATATCATTTTATATTTAAAGTTTCCCGGCGTTGATTGGTTTATTACCTATTTTAAAAGCCCCTGAGATGATCGGCAAAGTCAAACGATGGAAAATTGTGAAAGGCAGAAAACTGAAATGGGTTCAGAGATGGAAAGATAAGGATGGGAGGAGGGTGAAAATAACAAGAACTATCAGATATAAAGGGTTTCATGTTACTTCTATCTTGCATGGAAAGATATATTGTCAGCACTGGTATCTGGGATTTTTTCTTTTGTCTCACATTCCTCATTCGCTTCATTAATGTTTACCCTATGATTCACTGAGGGTTTCCAGAAATTAAACAAGAGTGCCTGCTGAACAGCAAGACTAAGTTGTTTTTGGACTTTATATATATATATATACGCCTAAAACATCTGTGACTTAATCATTTGCTCGGTGTTTGATCCGTCTGTTGATCAACAAAGAGCGCTGGCTCCGACGTAGCTGTTGTCACAAACGCACATTCCTGAGCCCACATTCAGTGTTTTCCAACACTTTCCTGGAATTGAAGTCTGTGCAGAAGCGCTGGAACATGTTGCCACACAAACTGAAAGCCCTGGGCGGAATCACTTCTTAGTGAAAACACAGCTTCCCTTTCAATTTTTTTTATTTTGCGACTAATATCACCCAATCATTAACATCTAATACAAGAAGCATTACATCAGTTTCCACAAATGCACAACACCCTGAACATTTCCTGGCCTCCTTTAGAAAGCTGTTCTAACATACCGGTAGTCACACTGAAAATTCCGACATTCATTGAGTGGGAAAAATGTTTTCTTTTACCAAAAAACAGCTCTAACAACAGATATAATTAGACATTTTTGATTATTCATTTTACACAATTCCACTCTCCTATTTGAATCTCCTCTCTTCACATGAATCCAGTGGTTTTCTAGAAACCTCCAGCCTCAGCTTAGGAATGTCTGATAAACCATCCTGAAATTGATTTGGACTATTGTGGAGCTATTATCAAATAGTGACAAATAATTAGTACTTTACGATATAAGATTTACAATTTATCTAAATGTTGCTGCTGTGATTTGATGCATGAATCCCAGAATAATTTGAGGATAAAACAAATCCATCACCATATTTACCTTAATTTTCCACAAATCTTGCAGCTGGGAAGCTCTAGCGGTAAGTCACTGCAAACAGGAAGCCTGGGTTCATATCCCACTCTGGGGGGAATGAGCTGCCAGTGTCCGTCCTTCAAGACCCTTCACGCCAAAGCTTGCTTTGGGGAGTGGTGGCCTAGTGGTTAGGGCATTGAGCTTGGAATCCTGGGGTTCCCACACTGCTCCCTGGACACCGCACAATGGCAGCCTACTGGTCCCCAAAGGGATGGGTTAAATACAGAGAGTTTATTTCATTGCTCTGTACTTGTGACAGTCTAATGACAATAAAACACTCGGGGGAAAAAATCTATTTTTACATTTCAAATGCTTTTAGAGGGTTGTTCAATAGTCCCATCTGACCAAAGGGTACAGTACTTTGGTTATTAAGTCCTATTAGCTATTACCAACCTGTACATGTCTACATCTATGATAATGGTATGTCTAAAAACAATCAATTTGCACAAAAACTAACGCCTCCGTACACGGGTTGTGTGCTCTAACCACGGAAGCATGCCCCAAGATTTCTGTGCAGCACCTTCTAGAACTCCATTGCCGCCCTACTTATATTCTGTGATATCAAGTTAAACCACATCCTCATCCAGCCTTTTGTCACTCTAACAGTTTGGGTTTTTAACTGTTTGACTGTTTCTGACACATATTGGACATTTTGTGTCTTACATAAATGACTACGCATCTTAAAAGACGTGTTTTCTAGTCGTTAACAGTTTGGGGAGTTTTTAGTTTAATCTTAATTCCCCAAAGTAGCAGGATGACTAACTTCAAATTTTCCAGGCACTCAAAAATAAATAAAGTACATATAAATTCCTCACATTATAACATAGAATTTGTTAGTCAGGTTGCATTCCCATCATTCCTTTTTGAAGGAATTATGTTTTTGGTTTTACTTTTTTATGTGTGAAAGATTAAGGAATTTAAATTTTTTTCTAAATAAAGCTGTATAGAGTTCTAGGTGACTTTTATCTTTCTATCCCCTTACTAATGTAGGCTGTACCATCAAATGTCTGTCAGCACCTACCTAGGAATTCCTGTGGATAAGAAGACAGGAATGGGTCTGAGCCACTTATGTCCCAAACACAAAGCCTGTGGTGGAAGTCAGGTCTGGGGGGGGGGGGGGGGGGGGTCTTAACAAATCGCCCCCTGGTGTCCTACAATGTCTTCCTATACAAAAGCAGCCTGTACACAAGACCACAACCTTTGAGTGAAGCAGTAAACCCCAAACATGCGTCAGTAATTCGTCACTGATCCTGACTATTATTTGCGGCGTTAGGGCATTCCTCCAAGAATAACTTGTGTTTGTGTGTGTTTAAGACCGAGCGCTACATGTGCTGCAGTGGACACGGTTTGGGGGAAATTTTCTGAGAAAAGCTAACAAGGAAAACAACCAGATGCAAAACAAGTAAGAACATTAAGATTCCGGGATGATTAGGGGATGAACTGGCCGCCTAGTAGCCCTGCAGCTCATTTCACCATCATGGGAAACCACCAGAAGCAAGATTAAGATAAAGTTACAGACCACATATGATAAGTGATTAATCAGTAAATACCAGAAACGTGCATAAAGCCGGCAGCTCATTTCAGGACTATGAAAGAACAAACTTCTGTTTTAACTTCTGCAATCACATCTCACCAAAAACACACTCATGACCTCAGCAAGACACATGAAGAAACCACAGCTTCACTAGAAAAGCTGCTACTTCCCTTTCTATTAAACTTAAATTCAATGTTTGTCCGTCTAAAAGAAAAGAAATAAAGAAAAAATGTTTTTAATAAAAGCATATTGTATATAAGTAAAATGAAAGGAAGGAGTTACATGATTTTAATCTTTGTTTCTTTTGAATGACATTGCCAAAGGGGATTCTTAAGTGGCTCGGTGTTCACCTGAACACTCGTCAGAAGGATGCTCAGAGCTCACTCTACGTGCAAAAAAAGCTAAAAAACTTTGGAGTGCCACCGGGGCATCCCTAAAGGCCTAGTTCACTGGAACGGCAGCTTATTTGAAAGAGACTCATCTGCAGGGACTACAGGGATGCAATGTTTCCGCTCTATACAGCAGCCCTAACCACAAGTTTCAGACATTTCCTTTTCATGTGAATTATTCCTTATTAAGAGCCGATATGAATAAGCGCCATAGAGATAGAGATAGAAAACAAAGAAAAATTAATAATCACAATTGGTGTGCTAAAGTCGAACAGTGAATATTATAGTTGGCCGTTGGTAGTACACGGTGCTGTGAATCATTAGTCACCATATTGGTTAGGTATGGGAATCAAAAACCAGTTCTTGTTCAGAAGTGTGTTCCAATT
This sequence comes from Cyprinodon tularosa, assembly GCF_016077235.1. Lineage (NCBI taxonomy): Eukaryota > Metazoa > Chordata > Actinopteri > Cyprinodontiformes > Cyprinodontidae > Cyprinodon > Cyprinodon tularosa. Next base: position 13,870 of record NW_024038040.1, on the reverse strand, counting down.
CCATGGCACCGTTTGGCAGCTCGCTTATGGTTCTCCTAACGATTCCAGGCAGCGCCAGAGCCGCTCAGGGCAGCACGACTTACGTCACGTTTTTTACGCAAGTTACGCACACAGCATTCAGTAAGCAAGCATGACATGCCCCGGCGTAAGTCTAGAAAAGCTAATAAAAAAAATGGCGCCCCATTGGGTAAAGCGATCGAAAGATTGGCTTCATTTTAAAGAAGAGAAAGATGGCAACAAGGCACTTTGCAGCCATTGCAAAGGGGTGATTACATCCGCGGGAGGAAATACATCCAACATGCAGTCCTACAGTGTTTTATAAATTCTTATGATTGACATCAGGGATAGGAGAATATGAAGAGAATTAAAAACTGCAAAATATTTAAACCATAATACACAGCTAGGACTAAAATGGAATGGCTTAAATTAAAGAATTGTACTGTTTTAGCAGTTAATGTCCAAACCCTCAATGCAGGTGTATATTAAATCTTTGGTGAGACCTAAAAACTCATGTTTATTGATGTAAAAGTAATGATTCATATTCACGGAGGCTGACTTTAAATAAATGTCACACTTTTCAGATTTGCGGCAATGCATTTATTTTTGCCTTGCTTTATGTCGGTCTATGAGTAAAACCCCCCAAAATATATATTTGAGTTTGGACTTAAAATAAAATGAAAAGTTTAAGAAAAAGTGATACTTTTGCAGAAAACTGTAAAGATATCTACACTTCTTATGCATGCTGAAGCTCAGCATCACACCATCCAGTAATAAACTGGCTGCAAACACTACAGCTGTATAATGTAAGGCTGTATAAAAGCCGGTCTGTTTCCCTGGGGTTTCTCTCTTATGCAAAGTCCAACCCTGTACCACTTCCAGTCCCTGTTAGTTGACCTTCATAAATGCAAACCCTTTTCAGTTCTCACACTATCATTGCTAGTCCCCGTGTTTCTGTCTGAAGGCCACAGATAAGACAAAACTTTCTGTCAGACGGCCAAGATGCTTCCTTTGGAAAAAAAAAACAAAAAAAACCAAAAACACACTCTGACAGAGCAACATTAACCGAAAAGTAAAATCTACTTTCCCAGGAAATCGGCTTTGTGTTGCTCTACAGTGAGATTGTTGGACTAAGCTGAGAGACTTTACCAGAATAATAAAACTTTGGGTTTTATTTCTAGTAAATCATGAATGAATTGAGAATATAAAGAGCTTGCTTTTTTTTTTTCTATCTAGGCTGCGACATTTTAAATTCTTTACATTCCTGCCATCAGAGGACTTGAGTTACTATTCTGTATACATTTCAGGTGCTCTGACGTATGCGCAGGGATCAAATATCAACCAGTCATGTCCCATTTCATCATCATACCATCTATCAACTGAAAGCGGTCACAGTATTATGCTAAACAAATCAGAAACCTTACTTTTACATACCACACACATGGTAAAATATATATAAAAAAGAAATCTGTTGGTTAAATAAAATGAAATACCCTGCTGGCAACATTTTATCAACATAAGGTGAGGATTAAAGAAGAGGCACGAAAAAAGATAAAAAAGCAGAAGTAGCAGTGACACAATGTGAGAAACACTCAGAGCAACTAAAGTGATGACAGCTCTATTTTCCCATGGACATCCAGGATGTATGATTACTACATTTTGAGAAGCTTTTTATGCTTTTATCCTATTTCTTTTTGCTTAGTGTACCAGAAAAATACAGCTTAGAAACTGTGGAGGTTTGTTTTCAGGATATAAACATACAATCCATTGAAATCCAGCCCTTCTGCTAGACGATAGGACAGTTTATATTAGAATTTGTTGTATCTTTAGGACATTTATGATGATTTCTTTTCTTTTCATACTAACCAAATACAAATTAGATCTTTTTTTTTGCAGTCAAAGTAAATATTATTGATACAGCCCAGCAATGATAAGGTAGAATAAAACAAACACCAGCAGCTGTGTTTTGACTGCAGACATATTGCTGCTTGAAATGCTGTTTTGGTTGCAGCTGGTGGCCTGGAGGATAAAATGTCACCAAATAGGTCATTGACAAAGACAGAGCCTCACTAAGTGGTCCATGTGTAAATAAGATGCTGGCTGCCTGATTCACTTAACATACCGCTGGGAATATGTGACCACAAGCCCCTAAAGGCTGAAACCAAACAAATAGGAGCCATTATTACAAAAGGAGATGAAATTTAATACAAAAATAAATCAAAGTGTTATAAGTAAGGTTATAACAAGATCATAGATGAGATTATACTAACATTTTGAAGCAATTTTCACATAGTGTAGGTTAATTTATGCATTTAACAAACTCCCAAAAGTTTCTTTAGAAATAATGTCAATATGACGGGTTCTCCACGCCTAGCCGTACAGTTCAGCTGTCAAATCATAATATGAACAGGTCATAAAAACAGTTGTCAGTCTAAAGTACTGGTTTAATAGCGCCCTAAAAATATTAACTCCAACCAGAAGACATGTTCTTACCCTGCCGGCCGCTGCTGTCCGCTGCGCTCTTTGACCAGGGAGACAGTGAGGGAGCTTCAGCTGCAGCAACCAAAGACTCCACTACCCTGGCCAAGATGGTTCCCCTCCCTCTCGAGTTCCACTTCGCGTAGACCGCTATGTCCGGAAATCATGACGCGTTTGACGTCACACCCTAACTAGCAAATAGTATGCGGAGCCTGGTGTTAATATCCTTGCATGCGGTGCGGCTAGTTTGGTTAGGGCTAACATGCAAATTGTCAACCTAATTCCACATATTCAAACAGCTTTACTTGAATTACACGACGAACTGACAGCTGGGTGAACTCTGTCGGAGGGGTTCCAAGAAAATGGCTGCGGCCTCTCAAATATTACACTAAAGCCCTAATTTTTTGTAAGCTAATATTGTACACAATAACTAATGATGAGGGCTTTTGAAAAAAAAAACACCATCTAAAATTATCCAGTTATCCAGTGCTTATTAATAAAACCCCTGCTCTTTTTTTAAGCTATATATTGTTTTAATCCTCAGTAGAATGATTGAAAGGGTCACCCGAGTCAGTAGTCCTAATTTACAGATGCTACGACCCTCATTTAATTAAATAAATGTTAGCCATGGTTTAATAAATCAATCCCTGTGCTGCTGCCATCAACACCTTTGTTTCTAGATGTTGGAGATCTGGCTGTTTTCCAGTGTAGTCCTGTTTCTCTGACTGTGACTGGCTGGATGTGCTCTGTTCATCCTCTGACATGGGAGCTGGCTCAGAACTCGTCTGTCTGGCTGGACTGGGCCGCATTTTACAATTGCTTTTTTCTATGTCTGCTTCTGTCTCCTTGAACCCCAGTTGGCCTCGGCAAATGGCCGCTTACCCTGAGCCTGGTTCTGCTTGAGGTTTATACTGTTAAAAGGGAGTTTTTCCTCTCCACTGTCACTACAAGCATGCTTAGTGTGAGGGATTGCATTTGAGTCAATGAGTTAATGCAATCAACTGGTTTTTCCTTAAATACAAAACTTTGAATCAATTTGACTGGATGATCTGGTGAACAGTAAAGTGCCTTGAGATGACATGTGTTGTGAATTGGTGCTATATACATAAACTGAATGGAATTGAAACTGAATTAGTAACTTGTAGTATTGCCAACTATTTGGGGAAAAAAAAAATACTTATTCACCAGGCATTGTTCCCCCCCCCCCCCCCCCCCCCCCCCCCATCAACATAATGATTATCTTTTTTTCCACCTTTTCTTCTGTGTGTAATGTGGTGTTGTAAACATTTCACTATACCTTGAATTTGATCAAACACATAACTTTGTTTCTAAATATACAATTGTTCCTTTTTATCAAGCAATTTGCAACCCTACTAAGTTGAGTGAATTATCTGGAGATCTTTTCATGTCATTCTTTATATTACATTTGTTGTCAATGTTATGGATCTACTCTACAGCTGAAAGCAACATTACTGGATGTTTAGTTAGGTTTGTAGAAAACACAAGCGGCTGCTTCTTTATGGCCTCTCATGGTCTCCCTTTGCTCTGAAAATATTGATTTTCAATTTCAGTAGTCCATTAAATTCATTAGACAAACACTGGATAGTTGGGGTGTGATAGATAGTTATCAAAATTCACTGAAATGCTACTGCAGTAAAAACTATAAATTCCACTGGTCATTCAAAAAACACCTTAGTTAACTAGACAACAGCTCAAAAGAAGGTAGTGAGAGAAATAAGTCCTACAGCGACATCTAGAGGGGAAAAGGTAAACTGATCAAACAGAGCGCCTGTGTTGAATATAATGGCATAATCTAGTAGATTTATAGTCCCTGCTCTTTTAACTTTTGATTTATTTTACTATTTACTATTATTTAGTTGTTCATTCAGATTAATTGTTTTGTTTTCCTAGTTCATCATGCTATGACAGCTGTAGAATCAATGTCACGCTGGTGAGTTTTAAGTAAGTACTTAATCTTATATTCCTATCTGTAGTATTATCTTTAGCCTGTAGCCTGGTCCCAGACGCTCTGGATGGCATTACCATATTAACAGGAGAAGAGACGCAAGTGAAGTTAGACGCTGCCGTCAGAGAACATGCGGTAATTTATAAATGTTTTAAATCAGGTTGGGTCCGGTTTAGACAGCAGGTAGGTCCAGATCCAGATCTGTTAATCCCTGACCTCTGCTCTAACCACTAGGCCACCACCCCCCCTAAAGGTTGCTAATTATTGTTTGAGGTTGGCAATGGCCCCCATAACCCTCCTCATAGATCCGCCCCTGTCTAATACTACACCATTGTATTATATAATAGGTATACTTTGATTTATCTTTTATAAAAGTTTGACATTCTTTCAGCAGAGCAGTTTAGTGTTAAGTTTAGTGCAGTTTAAATTGCTATAGATTAATTTCTGTAACTTAGAGTGTTCTTAGTATTAATCCGTGTTTTTTCTGCATGGTGTAATGTTGGAGAAACCTTTAGTCTTGAGCATTTCACTCCAATGTGACCAATAAATGCCATGGCAGGCAGCGCCTGGATCCACAGGCAGGTGGAGCTCTTGGTCTTGCCAATAAATCATTATTTCTAAAGGTTTTTTTTCCCCTCCCTCCTCCCTCATGGGTTAACAGACCGCTATTCTCAGATCCGGACAAGTGCGGCCTTATAAAAAGCAGCGGACTGCAGCGCAAAGGACACTGATTTCTACTGGAAGGGAGCTGAATGGACTGCGCCAACATTTGGATGTAGATCTGTGCCACATAGAGCCCCCTTTAGTAAGTTCAACTGTATTTAACTTTTTGTTGTTTCGCAAAACAATACCGGCTTCTCTGGGAGCGGGGGGGGGGGGGGGGGGGGGGGCGCAGATAGCAGGCTGTAAGACAGATTGGATGGATCAGTGCGCGCGTTATGATCGTCTTTTCCACGCGCTTTGCTGACATCTATTATAAGACTATTAATCAATTTTGATTTGTTTGAAATATGGTAGCCTATTTGGTTAATTTAATTTTTTTTCTTTATTTCTGTGCTTTTCTAAAGTCAACATTGTACCTATACTTTTCTTGCGTAAGATGTTTCCAAAATCAAAATGAGTGAATAGTGTTTCATGATCTGATCCATCCCCACCACCAAAAAACAAACAAACAAAAGAAAAAACTTAAAAGGAACTATAACTCATTGCATGTGATAAATCCAGTTATATTTTCACGTATTCTTTGCATGCAAAGAGGCTGGGTGTGAGAAGCAAAACAAGTTGTCCATTTAAAAGTGATGCCAGCTGTCCTGCCAGCCAAGCATGGTGGTTAGAACAAGGAATCCTGGCAGGATGGGGGAGCACACTCACTCATTCCTCCGTCTTAATTGAGCTGCAGGAACCTAAGCCCTCAAATGTCCCCCCCTCCCATCCACTTGGATCATGATATAAATTAATCCATCTGCTGGAACAACTATCTGCAGACATAAAGGGCCTGAGATCCTCTTCATTAGCTCATTGAAAACTATTTGACACTAGTTTGGCCTCTTTGAAGCCATGTCTGAAGAGGGGCTTCGTGTGTTGCTGACCACACTCCTGACTGGAGCTCTTCTGTTGGCAGTTTTAGCATTTCTTTGCTACTTTACCTGCAGACTGGCAGGATCTCTGCCTCGGGGTGGACCCGGACGCTTTTGAGGGCTGGCGCTGCTTTTACGACTGGCAACATGCAACCGAGGAATGGTAAAGGAAACAGGCTGACATCAGTGCTGTACTATTCTAATAGGTTCTGTGTGTTTCCAGCATGCATGTTTCTCTTTAAACCAACTGGAGCCTGGGCCAGTTCTTAGGTCAGGCTCTCTAATTCTAGTATATATTTATACTGAGACCAGCCATAAAGTGCAGAATTTTAACAGCGTGGTGCATAGCAGGGCAGAGTAGAGCAGGGAATATGAGCCCGAACCCGACGGGACCCGAGAGGTCCTGCCGGGTTCGGGCGGGTTCGGGCTGTACTTTTTATTATTTCATTCGGGCCGGGCCGGGCTCGGGCTTTAAACCGTTATATGCGCGGCAAATAAATGATCATGTGATAACGTTCGATCTATACGCGATGAATGCAAATGAATGCAAAATGGATGTTACAGAAGTGAAACGGAGATTAGCCCTTAATGCGCACAATTGAAAAATGTCGGGCTGCAAACGGGTCGGGCTCTACGAAGCTGTCAATCATAACGGGCCGGGTCGGGCACGGGCCTGGTTCTTTCGGACTCGGGTCGGTTTCGGGCTGACTTTCAAGGCCCGTTTCATGCTCTAGGGCAGAGACGGCTGAGAAATTATGCAGTAATCTTATCGTGCAATGAAGACCCACTTATAGCCACTGATGTCTGGCATTAAAGAGGATCGCATGCAACATTTTTAAAGTTACAAACAGAAGGTTTTTCAGCCTTGAAACAATTCTTCTTTAGAAGCTTTGTTATTATTTTCCATGCAAAGGTTTGACCAGTCCATCATTTGGTGTTAATCGGCTTTGTTATGCCCCTTAAACCTCTCTGTGCTGTGAAACTCAATCCCATTAAAATGACCTTCACCATAAGCAAACAGAAGAAAGGAGGAGGGTGTGGATAATCATAGATGAAAGCCTGGCAGGCCAGGACCCTATAAGGGCCCCTGTTGTGACCACAACTGTGTGCATATAGAGGCCTCAAGCTCAGATTTACCAAGCTGCTCTGTTGTAGGTCTTATGAGCAGCTTTTTTTCTTCTTAAACTCCTCGCCGCTTGCTTTGAATCCACTTAAACTCATGGGCATGTGTGTCTTTAGGGCTTTTGATGATTCATTTTAACTGTTCTATCTCACACTGATGTAATATGTACTAGGTTTATCCATTATCCATTATTGTTTTGTTCTAATATTCAAATGGTATAAGAAATATACTCACAGACTCAGATAAATATACATGCAACCTTATAGGCAAAATTTTTTTTTGTCAGCACTAATAAACAGGCCTCCTTTGCTCTGCATTAATGGAATGTCAACAAACAACAGTGTTATTTCCTGGGCAAATATTCAAGCATTCAGGTTGTGGCAATGGCCCATTTGAATCATGATGAGACTGTTTAAGTTGACTTATTATGATTCAAATGGCCAAACACAAGCACCATAAAACACATCAGACTCTAATGACCCAGGAGAACGACGGGTGGAACATCGATTTGCATCTGACTTGAAATCTACTTATGGAGAATAGTCCTTAAATGTCCTTAATGGTGCCATAACCTGTTTTTTTTTAATTAAACAAGCCTTCTTAAATTTACTTTACATTCATTTTTAAGGAGAAAACATGTTAAAGTGAGCTCATTCAGACCTCTTTTCATTTTGACCATTCTTTTCTCACATGAATTTGACCTATGTGTTCGCACATTCATGTGGATGTAGCTTTAGCACCATTTGCAGTTTGCTATACAGGTGCTGGTCATAAAATTAGAATATCATGAAAAAGTAGATTGATTTCAGTAATTCCATTTAAAAAGTGAAACTTGTATATTATATTCATACATTACATACAAACTCATATATTTCAGATGTTTATTTTGTTTAATTTTGATGATTACAAATGACAACAAATGAAAATCTCAAATTCATCATGTCAGAAAATTAGAATATTACTGAAGACCAATAAAAACAAAGGATTTATAGAAATGTTGGCCAACTGAAAAGTATGAACATGAAAAGTATGAGCATGTACAGCACTCAGTATTTAGTTGGGCCTCCTTTGGCCTGTATTACTGCAGCAATGCGGCGTGGCATGGAGTCGATCAGTCTGTGGCACTGCTCAGGTGTTATGATAGCCTAGGTTGCTCTAATAGTGGCTTTTAGCTCTTCTGAATTGTTGGGTCTGGTGTATTGCATCTTCTTCTTCACAATACCCCATAGATTTTCTATGGGGTTAAGGTCAGGAGAGTTTGCTGGCCAATTAAGAACAGGGATACCATGGTCCTTCAACCAGGTACTGGTAGCTTTGGCACTGTGTGCAGGTGCCAAGTCCTGTTGGAAAATGAAATCTGCATCTCCAAAAAGTTGGTCAGCTGCAGGAAGCATGAAGTTCTCTAAAACTTCCTGGTATGTGGCTGCGTTGACCCTGGACCTCAGAAAACACAATGGACCAACACCAGCAGATGACATGGCACCCCAAACCATCACTGACTGTGGAAACTTTACACTGGACTTCAAGCAACGTGGATGAAGTGCCTCTCTTCTTTTCCTCCAGACTCTGGGACCTTGATTTCCAAAGGAAATGCAAAATTTACTTTCATCAGAGAACATGACTTTGGACCACTCACCAGCAGTCCAGTCCTGTTTCTCTTTAGCCCAGGCAAGACGCTTCTGACGCTGTCTGTGGTTCAAGAGTGGCTTGACACAAGGAATGCGACAGCAGAAACCCATGTCTTTCATACGTCTGTGTGTGGTGGTTCTTGAAGCACTCACTCCAGCTGCAGTCCACTCTTTGTGAATCTCCCCCACATTTTTGAATGGGTTTTGTTTCACAATCCTCTCCAGGGTGCGGTTATCTCTCTTGCTTGTACACTTTTTTCGACCACATCTTTTCCTTCCCTTCGCCTCTCTATTAATGTGCTTGGACACTGAGCTCTGTGAACAGCCAGCCTCTTTAGCGATGACCTTTTGTGTCTTGCCCTCCTTGTGCAAGGTGTCGATGGTCGTCTTTTGGACAACTGTCAAGTCAGCAGTCTTCCCCATGATTGTGTAGCCTATAGAACTAGACTGAAAGACCATTTAAAGGCTTTTGCAGGTGGTTTGAGTTAATTAGCTGATTCTAATTTTATGACCAGCACCTGTATATTTCTTATACCATTTGAATATTAGAACAAAACAATAATGGATAATGGATAAACCTAGTACATATTACATAGGTGTGAGATAGAATTGTGAAAAGAGTGGTGATGATAAGCAGGGCTAATGTTTAGCACCCTACCAGTATCGATGTCAATAAAGGAGCACTTAAACTCTGTGGGAACTCTGTGGGAAGCAGGCTTTTTTGGTTTGCACAGTGAGCCCACAGGAGAAAAAAAAAATAAAAATTTTCAGAAAGGATTTTATTGAAGCTCAAAACACACCTTTTAACATGGAAAAAGTCTGATTTGCAGTTGAGGACTCCTTTAAAAACATCAGCCATCTACTGTAGCTACACGTTTCTCTAGTGTAGAGGTACATAAATTGAGGGGTGCAAGGGGAGCAGGGTAACTGCACTGAGGCATGGTAGAAATGAATTAAGATAATGACCCATTTTTAGAAATATTTTTAAGAAAATATTTTCATATGTATGCTGAATTTTGTTACAGATTTTCGTTACACAATAAAATAGGTAATTAAACTTCAAATAATTACACTTTAAATGTGTTAGTTGGTAAATTGAGGGGATGTTCAAACTTTCTGGAAAGCCAAATAAACAAAGACTCCTGGATGTGTGTCTGAACATTTAAGAAAAACTGATAGTCGGCTTTCCTACATAGGAAAGCGAAAAAGAAGAATTCAATGATAAATTCCATACACCGAGCAAAGGCGTGTGACGTCACAGGGTCACCATTTTAGCCACATTCAAAATATCCTGAAACACACAGTGCTTGAAACTAGGACTGCAGCTAACGATTATTTTGGAAATCGATGAATCTGTAAATGATTTATTTCGATTAATCGATAAATGACCTGTTACCAAAAGGTTCCTTAAAAAAGACATCATACGAAATTAAACCAGGTGAAACTAAAACTTCACATGTGGAGTTTTGGGTAGAGCATATTGACAGAATTGTTTTAAAATCTTAAATGCAAAATTTTTACTTTTTTTTTTCATACAATTTTTACTTTTTTTTTTCATACTTCCTCCTAAAAGACAGTTTTAATCATTGTGTCTGAATAACTCAATCTACAGTATAGAGAGGCAGATATGAAAGCCTTAGTGTCTTTGTTATCAGTATATTTTATATTAATGGTGATGTAAACTAGTTTCATTGTGAGCAGTGACTAATGTCTTTCTCGATTGCAGTGGTTCCTTGGCTATTTCTGAACGTCTTTGCCAATTTCCAGTAATCTAAGGGTCACATTTTGAAACAGATGTTTAGAAATATAGAGACAATTATGGGTACCGAAAAGACAATGATTTAAGACATATTACCCAACAAGTTTTAAGAATAGAAACAGCTTTCTAATATCGGGCCCAGAATGCTTCTCCCAACGGCTCGATCTAAAGCTCATTGAAAATTAAGGTTGTGCTTTATAGACAGGCCTTTGAAAAAAAGCTAATTAATTTAAATGACAATTCTGCCAAGAAGGGTGACCAGAATAACGCTATTTTATTTTGTATCATATCAATATCAGATAAAACAGTAGTTTTTGGAGCTTTATTTAAAAAGTCTATTCTAAAAAGAAAAGAAAAAAAAAGAATCAGTAATTCAGTTAAAAGACTAAAATTCATAAATTATTTGTGAATTTTTTTTTCACAATGAGATTTATTGGTCAAAATTATGCAAAAAAAATAAGGAAGGTGATTTTGGTTCCGCTAACCCAAATCTTCCTAATTTTATAGAAATTTAACATATGAATAAACATTAATTGAAGCTTTACATATCACTGTGCAACATATTCTCATTATGAGTGCGTATGAAATCGTACGAAATCGTACGAAAAGTTATGCACACTATTTCGTAGGTTTTGGACGTTTTTCCTCAAAAAACCACATCAGTGCGCATGCGCTTGCAGACCGAAAAAAAAAAGCAGATCCGCGGACGGACGTAAAACTGGGAAAAACAGTGCAATCATCACTTATTCATGTCTCTAACTACGTTGCTTGCTGTTTTATATCTTAGGGTTAGGGTCAGGGCTAATTGTAATTTATATTCTATATTCGTGAATGGTGCGTCAGATGCGCAAGCGCATACGACGAAAAAAACGTCCAAAACGTACGAAATTACGGTGCATAACTTTTCGTACGATTTCATACGCACTCATAATGAGAATAGGTTGCACTATGTGACCAAAGCACCTCTATAATGCTCAGGTTAACTCCTTAATTTGAATTTTGGGAATAAATTAACCTTTATTTATTCATACTTCAATTACGTTATATATATATTTTTTCAGTTTTTATTGTCATTAAAAGCCACAAGTACAGAGCAGCAAAATGAACTCTCTGCATTTAACCCTTCCCCATGGGGAGCAGTTGGATGCCATGGTGCAGCGCCCGGGGAGGCCACCTCTCCCCCCCAAATATACCTCTACACATATAAGCATGTAATTGTCCGAGTACTATTGATTTAGAGAAAATGAAATGAAATGAATTGAAGCATGTTCAACTGCTCCTTGCTATTGAAAATCATGGGACTTGTTTAATTTTCTAAGTAGTAGTGTCCCAATAAAACTTTTTCATTCCCAATAGAATTGGTCGATACCGTCCCGATAAGATATTAGCAAAGTGTACCAACGTTTATTACTTATTTCATAGTGTAGAATGTCAACAACAAAATATATGAAGATCAACAACTGACCCACGTAAATTAATCAATAAATTACAGAATCTTTTAACAGAAGCAGAGTGTTTCTACCAGCATGAAAATATAGGAGATTTTAGATGCCAGCTGATAAAATTCCATATTTGTTTTTAGGCTAATATTGGACCGATATCCAATATTCATATCGGATGGAGTCATCCCTAGTTCTAAGGCTTATTATTACCTGCTCATTGAGAAGAGAACAACACAAAGTTGTTTGTTGTTGTGACTGCATGGCCTTGCTGTGTATTTTAAGATCTATATAGAACCGTCGCTAAGCAAATAAGTTGAGTGTATAAAGAGCAGCCTTGGAAACAGACTGAATTCGCTTAAATATGTAGGTATTAACTGTATTCCACTTCTTGTAAAAAACAAACTAAAAAACATGCCTACGTAGAGTGTATAATATTCTACTTAAGAATTTAAGCAGTTATTATCATGACAGAGGTGTCGGTAGTCAAATCATCTTGGTAGTAAACAGATATTAAACCAGTGTGTCACAGTCAGTGTTGGTGAAGATGACACATTTAATTAGCAGCCTCTTTTGCTCTCTTACAGCTGTGACACGACTGCAGAAAGGCTTCCACGAGTTCCCAAAGTGGCATCTTATGGCTGTCTAAAGTTCCACACCAGCCGCACTCAGACCACAACATGAATTTGTCAGGCCTGCTCATCGCCTGCTCCTGTTTGATCCTTGGATGCTCGGGGAAGCCGCAGATCCCTGGTGAGTCGATGTGCACGCAAACACAAAAAAAGTAAAGCTGTTTTAGCTGAACAAATATCCTACTTAGAGGACTTGTTTTGAGGATTGCAGGAGTATTTTATGACCCTTTAGGGAAGTAAATTTTATGTTTACATGAACATCCTGTCTTTGAATCACTGGATATTTTGTCTGCTGAACCCAACTTGGCAATAACTTTTATGACAAAGACTGTTATGTATTTTAGGGCAACAACTCTTGTTTGGTATAGTCAAGGTTATAAACTGAGTGTTTTCAAAATAGATACTTTGGAGTTCAATGATAATCTTAGTTCCAACATGGCTATTCTCTAAAGCAGCGTTTTCCAACATTTTCTGATTTGTGTACCCCTTTGGACATTTTTTCGTACCATGAGTCCCCCTCTCAGTCAAAAGCAGTGATTATTGTTCACAAGTGGAACATACAATAACTGATTATAAAATAAAGACTATTTTACTTAATCTTTTTATTTGAGCATTTAATTCTCATTGTAGTCTTTCCATCTCAAATAAAAAAAAACAACATACATATGTTGCCTGGAAGTTAGTAAGGAATCGTAATAAATACAAAATTAAATCATAATATAGACCTTTAATTTTAAATCTGGAGCTCCTCTGAGTAACTTCATTATAATCTCATTTACACTTTTTGAAATGAGAGACAAATGCAGGGCAACAATTATATTCAGACTGATTTAATTAGTTTTACTTTGTTTTCATCAACCTGAGCTGCTTTGATGAGCTCTGATAGCTCCGTGCTAAAAACAGATGATCCCCGGCTGTTCTCTACATCCAGTCTGTTCCTCTGCTTGGTTTGGATGTGTGTCATAGCTGAAGGTGAACTCAAATATAAAGAAAAAAACTAAATTTTTGGTTGAAAAAGCATGTTTTATTTTTCAATTCGATCCACAAAAAACAAAGCCGATCCCAGCCCTATTCTATTTTACTAACTAAGAAATATAATATTTTCATGTTCCCCTTGCAATGCACTTGTGGACCACTAGGGATATAAGTATCCCCGGTTGGGAGACACTGTTCTCTAAAGCACATTTTTCCTATTGACCAAAAGGCGGCTCAGGTGGCTTAAGTTTATTCTCTGGTATTGAGTGATGCAGTTCTACCCTAAATTATTTTGT